>NW_004955456.1:12734850-12775422 GCF_000276665.1 Chinchilla lanigera
TTTTTTGGTTTTTCTCTGGTACCAGGAACCGAACTCACGACCTTGCGCTTGCCAGGCAGGCGCTTTTGCCGCTGAGCTAAATCCCCAGCCCCAAAATTATGATCTTGTTACCCATCCACTTCCTCATTCCCAAGTCTAAATCTGCATGGACAGCAACAATCTAAGTCATGTGTAGACAAACCCATTCACTAAAGGAACACATTGTCAACATTTTAATTAATTCACACTTTGGGAGATAATATTTGCACAAATTTATGGTTTACAGTGTGGAATTTTGGTACATGAAGATATTCTACCATGTTTACCCAAGATACTTAGTTTATCCATCATCTCAAGTACGGATGTGATCCACAAATAATGAATGTTCACATTTTTAAAAATTTATTACTCTAGAAGACACTTTATTGTGGATCCCTCTCCAAAAAAACCCCTCGCCTTGAACACACCAATCCCATCATTCTTGCCGCTTTCTCAAGCAGTTCTGGAAGTTGTCTTTTGTGAGTGTCTTTAGTTGCACTGTCAAGGCTACCTCACTGTCCTGAATCTATTAGAAATGTTTCCTTTTCATGGTCATTTTGACTTTCAGGAAGACCAGACCCAGTGGACAGGTGGATGAAGACACTCATGTTTTCACGAGCCTGTGTTTCCTTTGGGTAGCACTGGGCAGCAGCAGCATTCACTACATGTGTTTATCACACCTCAGAAAGACCCTCAGCAAAGGAGACTTCCAGGACCGCTTCAGAAAGTCCAAGAACAATGGGGAAAACATGTTTGAAGCCAGGGGAGTATTTGGAGGGGGATTCGTGGCAGTGTGTCTTTTACTTTTAACAATTTTTTTAAAACTCTCACCATACATTTTGATCATACCTAGTATTTCTCATTTCTTTGTGCTGAGAACATTCAAAATCCTCTCTTCTACCTATTGTGAACTATACAATACGCATTACTAACTATGATCACTCTCCTGTGTGATAGTACACCAGAACTAATTCCTCCTAGCTGAAAAGATTTAAATCCTGCCATTTGCAGCAACACAATAGACCCAGAGATCATAACATTAAGTGAAATAAGCCAGGCACAGGGAGATGAACGCTGCGTGATTTCATTCATTTGGGGGATCTAAAAAACGCTGAACTCTTAGAAGAGGAGAGTGCAATAGTGGCTAGGGGAGGGGAAGGAGGAGGAGAGTGGGGAGAGATTGGTTAACTCGCCCAAAATTAGCAAATGTCTCGGGTGTGTGAGTCACATGGTCTCTGTTCCCACTAATGCATTCTGTCCTTGTATCAAAAAAGCAGCCACAGTGTACAAAACCAGTGGGCGTGGCTGAACTTTTAACGAACACTGAATTTTGAATTTCATATAATTTTGTTTGTCATGAAATATTCTTTTAATCTTTTCAATCACTTGTAAAGACCATTCATGGATGGCTCTTTGGCCATACAATAGAAGGTGACAAGCTGGACATGGTCCCGCAGGCTGCGCTTTGTCAACTCTTAGTCTAAGCCATTTGATGCCAAGTGGGGACATGATCACCTTCATGCAAAGAATTGATCGTGTCCACAGTAGGCTTGAGAGCAATCCTTTCTGTTCCCCACTCAGGATGACCAAAAGGAAGCCATCAGCCCCAGTGCTGCTGGCCTCTCACTGTGACTGACAGTGGGTGATGAGTCACCTGGCTGGCAGCCATAGGAGTTGGAGATTTATGGGGAGAGCCGATTGGAACGAAAAAGCCCCCAAATCTTAAGTAGTGCTTCAGTCCAGATCTCCAAAGGAACAGAATCAATAGGAGGTTCTATTCTATAGACACACACACACACACACACACACACACACACATACACACACACACAGAGCTGGGGGAGAGAGTCTGATTCAGCGTTTGAGGAGTCCGCTCATGCAATTGCATAGAGCAGCAAGTTCAATGTCTGTGGAGGAAACTGGCCCACTGGAGAGAGACCTGGGAAAGAGCTGATGCTGTAGTTGAGTTCAAGAGTAATCAGTCTGCCGGCAGAACTACCTCTCCCCTCAAGGCCATCGGTCTTTGTCCGAAGCCCTAGACTTATAGACAAGACCTGTCAGTATTACGGAGGGTGCTGTGGCTTGAGTGTGTTTTACCAAAATGCATGTGTCGGAAACAATGTCCAAATTCACAAGTTGATAATATTTGGAGGTGGGGTCTTTGGAAGATAATTGGGGTTAGATGAGGTCACAGGAGTGGGGTCTCCATGACACCAGTAGTGGCTTTATAAAAAAGGAGAAGACAGACCGGAGCTGGCACGTTTGCTCCACCTTGCCATATTATCCCCATGCTATGATGCAGCGAGAAGGCCTCACCGGATCTCGCACCTTGACCTTGGGCTTCCAAGCCTCCAGAACTGTGAGAAATGCATTTGTGAATCCCCCAGTCTGTGGCGTTCTGTTATAGTAGCACACAATGGACTGGCAAGGAGTGACCTGCTTTACTCAAAGTATAAGGGTTTAAGTGTCAGTTTCAGGTAGAAATAGAGAGGAAGGAACAAAAGAAAGAAGGAAAGAGGGAGGAAGGGAGGGAAGAGGGAAGGAGAGAAGGAAGGAAGGAAAGAAGAAAGGAAGGAAGGAAGGAAGGAAGGAAGGAAGGAAGGAAGGAAGGAAGGAAGAGAAAGGGAGAGAGGGAGGGAAGGAAGGAAGGAAAAAAGGCCTTTAAGCAATGCTCAGAGGTATTAGACCTGTACCACGACATAGCCCAGTTGACAAAATCACAGGTGTACATAACCTGATAGAACTAAGCTTCTGCAGGGTCTCAGAGATCAAGACTGGCAGGAAGGAAAGAGACGGATGCTTTACAACCCCTGTTATCTCAGATCTGGCTCTTCCTGTTCGGTGTCCTGCCGGACTTCAATCCCAGCCAAGTTCCCTTTCCTCCCCCGGTTGAACAGGGGCAGAAGAAGGTCAGCATTCAGGTCTCACACCACATCTCTGCAGAGCTCAGTTTGAAAAGATCAAGCAGAGACATCCTGGATTTCGGGACAAATTAGCTGACTTCTGCTGAGCCAGAGTAACTGGGTCTATCTCCTCCCTCCTGCCCCACAAGGCCTGGCCCTGCTGAGGGAGGACTTGAGACTCACCCCAGAAATGACCCCGACAAGAACAGAAGGCAGCAGTGGGATCCTGCTGATAGATTGTGCAACATTCAGTTTTGATTTGGATTCAACAAGACCAATTGAAATGATGTATTCCAATCAGTCACCAAACTTACCTGCTCCACAATGTATCTAAATTCATGAGCCGTTGTGCTTTAAGAATATCTCATTTTAAAGTTTTATCTACACATTAGCTTCATTTTACTTATGCAAATAACAGCTTTCTGGCTATGTTCTCGACAACTCATTATCATCTTTTGCTACACCAGAGGGAACTGGCCGCTTTGGAGAATAGTCAGTTTGTTTAATTAGAGACTTTCTGTGAAAGCTACACTGCAGTGAAATCCATTGCAAGCAGCAATCAAGTGGCAAGCATAACTCTGACACTTGATCCAGAGAAAAGCCACCTTTGGAAGCTCTACTTCTGACATCCTCAGGACTCTGCCAGGCTTTGCAAAGCACGGTGACAAAATGAAATATTTCTTGGGACGTTCCCTTCAGTCCATCGCCGACATTTCCTGTTCATCTGGTGACAAAGTTAAGATATTTAGTGGCACGCAAAGGGTGTCCAGGGTGCATTAAATATTGACCGTCTCCCCGGAGGCCCCACAGGGCAGGCAGGAACTCTCCCCAGTTAGTCCTTAAATCACTCTGAACACCCTTGCCTGGGGAAGGATTCTAGTGCTTTAGAAAATAAAAGGAAGATGTAGTGGGAAGCGAGCCTGTACTTTCACATACCAAAGGGGTTTTCGGTAATGTTCTGGGAAGACATCACAATATATGACCAAGCAACCAGCCAAACTACCAGCGTTGTTAGAAAAGCAGACTAGCCCAAGAGTTTCCGCCTCCTGAATAAAAGGAAAGAGCTGACACTGGAGACCTAGAGAGGTGCCCAGTACCACCAGGAGTGCTTTGCCTATACTTTCTCATGTCAATCACATCAGAAGCCTTCAAGCCCCGTAAGAGCGCTCCTGGGTTATCAGTGAGGGAATTAAAACTCAAGGCATGACACACTAAGTGTCAGGGGTTTTTTTTAGTACTAAAGATTGAAGCCAGAGCCATCGCTCTAAGCTATATCCCTAGCCCTTTTCTATTTTTTATTTTGAGACTAAATTGCTAAATCACTCAGGGTAGGCTGCAACTTCCAATCCTCCTGTCTCAGCCTCGCAGAGTGCTGGGGTTGTGGTGTGCACCACCATCCCCAGCTAGGCCTGCTACCCTGCAACATAACTAGGAGGGAAAGTTCTTTATACCCATTTCAGAGGTAGAGAAACTGAGGCTCTTCCTTGCACCCTTGAATCGGGCCACACAGTCCTTGCAGGGCAATAATTCGGCAACTGCCACATCCCTCACTGGGGCTGTCTAGTTACATGTACCAGAGAGATGGAGGAATAGCAGGGCGAGCACTTGGAGGGGAGAATAAGACCAGCCCATCCACTGAAAGAACTGCCAAGTGACCTTGGAAAACGAAAAGCTCTTGGCTTCTCAGATTTTTAGAGTTGGCTGAAGGCCCTCAATCAGAAGGGCCCAGGGAGCTGGGAAGGAGGGAGAGCTGGCAGATTGGCTGAAGACCTTGGTCATAGAAAGAGAATAGCAACTTCATCTCCCTTCCTCTCTTGTCCCCTGGCCTCATGCAGTCTCCTGCACACTAACCTGCAGGTGGCAGGCCGGTCCCTGAGCTGACACTGATTATACACTTGGGCACCTGGCACCACGCAAACCACCTTCTGTCTCCCGGCTTGCTCACCACAGCCTGGTGGGAGATTGCTGAGAAGATATGTTTATCCCATCATATGGATGTGAAACCCAAGCTCCAGGAGACAATGTTTGTATTTTTGAAAAGAACACATCTGGCAAACACGTTCACCTACAGGTGTAGCTGGGTAAGGCAAGAGGGCAGGGTCCTGAAGCCAGGGCTGCAGTGTGGGACATCCAGGAATTTTAGGAGCAAATTTAGGCTAAAGTGGAAAGACTGGCAGCTTATTAGGGGAGATCAAAAAATGTAGTGTGTTCGTAAATTTTTAAAAATCTACTACAGTAAAAGACACATTACCATGAATCTTCCTCAGAATACTTTCCCTAGCTTCAAACACACTGATCCCACCAGTCTTGCTACTTTCTGAAGCAGTTCTGGAAGTTCTCTTTCGTGAGTGTCTTCACAAGATGTGATCCAGAATACAGTGAATGCTGCTGCTGAGTGAGTGCCACTCCACAGAAAGACAAGCTTGTAAAAACATGACAGCGTGCCCTCGTCCCCCTCATTCATCAGATCCAGCACAGTATGACTGCTGGTTCATCTCCAAAGTCAGAATGACCATGAAAGGTAAAGGCTATGAATCAATCCTGGAGGTCAAGGCAGGTACAACTAAAGACCCTCACAAAAGAGGACTTCCAGAACTGCTTCAGAAAGTAGCAAGAGCAATGGGACCCGTGTGCCCAAAATGAGAAAGAATATTTTGAGGAAAGCTTCATGGCAATATGTTTTTTACTGTAATAAAGTTTTAAAATTTAAGCATTCACCACATGTTTTTATTATCAGGTGTCATTTCTATACCCCAGAGAGCTGCTGTGCAGATTCCTGCTGGATGGTTGCTATGTCCTTCAAGTAGAAACGGTGGGATGCCCACTTACCTCACACAGCTCACTCTGTAGCAGCCCCATTCCTCAGAGGCCAGCATTAACAGCTCCCTCTGGGTGGAGCCCACAGAGACAGAGATGTACACGGCAGGCCCAGAGGCTGCTTAATTGCAAGGAAAGAGACCCAGCATGGGCCAGCTTAGGCACTGGAAGGACTCTACTGGCTTGTGTGACTCCAGGAATGATGGACCAAATCAGCTTTGGGATAGGTAAGATGAAAATGGGCCTCAGATTTTTCTAGAACCATAAACTGAGCTCCCATCTCTCCTCCCTGATTTCCTCTGCATTTTGTTTCCAGCCAGGATTCCTGCTGCAAGGATTTCTATGCAAGGCTGGAATAGAGATGCCAAGAATTCCCAAACTGAAGTGTTTGAAATGTCCCAAGTGTTGAAATGTTGAAGTGTTGAAGTGCGCTACCAAGGTACTCCTGAGGTAAACACCTCCCACATGTTCAGGTATGGTGACACACACCTGTAATCTCAGCACTTTGGGAGGATGAGGCAGGAGGACTGTAAATTCAAGCCCAACTTGGGCAAATTACTGGCATAGCAAGACTCTACCTCAAAACTTTTTTTAAAAAAGGGCTGGAGATGTAGCTCAGAGCAAAGGCCCTGGGCTTAAATCCCCTGGAGAGAAGAATAAGGATGGGGAAGAGGAGAGGAGGCCATTACACATTCAACCATTTCGAGAGCAGAAAGTATAACCTTATTTGGGCAAATTACTCATCCCCAAGTAAACTGCAGTGGGGTAGAAGGGACAAGCAATGTGATGAAAGACCATGGTGGCCCCATTAGGGTTGGGAGCGAGAGATTATTTCCCAAGAGGGAGCTCGGCGCCCCACCCCCAGCTTCTGTTCTCTGGGTACTGTCATCATCCTCCAAAGCATAGAGCCCAGCATCTGCTACCCCTACGTCCCTCAAGACCAGAGGAACATCATCTTACACACAGGTGTGACCTGGCTATAAACTACTGTCCTTGCAGTGGGTACAGAGATGAGAACAAAGATGCTTTCCAATAAAAATGTCCCCAGCTGATGAACGTATCCATCACTGAGCAATCTAACGGAGACTTTACACCCTTTCGTCACATCCTCCCTCTCCCCAGCTTCTCCCCCTCCCAGAACCTGGTGACCACCTTTAGTCTCTCTGCTCTATGAGGTGAACTTCTCTAGATTCCACAGAAGTGGGACCACGTAGAATTAGTGTCTGTCCTTCTGTGACTGCCTCATTTCTACTGTCACACACACACAACAAAACCTCACACTGTACCCCGTCAATATCTGCAATTATCATTTGTTAACTAAAACTGATTATTTCAGCAGTAACCATTTGCAATGCCAAATCACGATGTTCGTCTTGGGGATTTGCTGCATCTGGGCAGTGCACCCCCATCCTTTTCAGTCCTCCCCCTGACCTTCCACTCCCCATCGTTCCCTGTCTGCCTTTGTGTTTCCTACCCTCTCTCCTTTGTTTTAAAGACAAATAAATAAAATTTCAGCGTATAATAAAATCTTACTCATTCCCCCTAAAAACTGAAATAGCAGTAATTGAAGCCAACTTTACATAGCAAAAGATGGATGGAGACAGGTGAGCTTGAAGGGTGTGTGTGAGATGCCAGTCCTGTTATATAAAGTGTGGCTCCTTGTAAGTACAAAAGTGCTCCCTTGCCCACAGGGGATATGTGTTAAGACCCTGCCCACTGGATTCCTAAAATCACAGATACTGCTGAACCCTATTTATACTGTGTTCCTCCTATGCGTACACACCAGTGATAAAGAGATGGACAGCTACTACTAATCAAATAGAAGCTGTAACAGTAACAATATGCTCTAATAAAAGCTATGTGAGTACTCTCTCGTGCGCTGTCTTGCTTACTCCCCCTCTCTCACTCTTTCTCTTGAAATACATTGCAAATACTGCACTATAGTAATATGTTCAGGCTCTGCTAGTCACTTTCCTGTCACTGGGACACACTGTTTGACATCCACAACTTTCCTCACAGTTCCTGTGGGTTCAGTTCCAAGTTGGTTGGCTCCAAGGCAGAAGTGCAAGGTAGAAGGGCCTGGCAGAGGACAGCGGCTCACCCCATGACAGCCAGGAAGCAGAGAGGGAAGGGAGTAGCCAGGTACAAGAATACACCCCTCTAGGTGACACCTCCAGTGACCCTGCTCCACCAGGTCCTGCCTCTTAACACCACATTCAGCTCTGAAGTCACCATGGATGAATCCACTGGTGAGCATAGCACCCCCATGGCTCTATCACCTTCTACACGCATAAGAATTTGAGGAAACATTTTAGATCCATGCTAGAACACAGACCATGTTTCACCAGGTAACTGATGCCAAGGAAATTGGAGTTATGAGCAAGAGAGGACTCCTGTGCTTGGGTGTCTTGGTCTAAACATTACATGCTAGGTCATTCATACACATAAGACCCTTTACACACATACATGACCACACACACAGAGGACACACATACATCCTTTTTACAGCATGTAGTGTAGCAGCATCTAGTACACTCAGGATGCTGCATAGACACCCATCATCACTGTCCAGTTCCCATGCACTCATGCAGAGTTCTCCATGAAAAGCATTTCTGGTTGCAAATGCAGGGTCTCGTTCACTTCTGCCTGTGCACATGGAATCCGGGGAACATCCCTTTCTTTCTCTCATTCAGTTTTTTCACCATGAGTCAGTCTCAGATAGGAACACTTGGAAATGAGCAAGGTGGCTTTAGGTCGCTCCTATACCTTTGGAAAGAAAAGGGAGCTCTACTAAGAACATGTACTGGGCAGAGAATGGCAGCTGTCTAGCAGCAGGAAGTGGAGAATTGCCCTGCGTGAGGCTGGTGGTGCCCAGATTGAGAAACGCTGGCTGCAAGCCCTGAGGTGTCCCCACCCCAGACAAACAAGTCTAGGGCTTCTAAATCTCTCTCAAAGACAGAATCAGAGGGGCCTTTGCCAGAAGAGGGCAGCGAGCCCAACCAGGCCACGCATCTCAACAGTACAGGAGTTGTCTGGCGGACTCTTTGCCCCGCCCCACCGTGCCCTATCATGCTGGCCTCGGATATTTCCAGGCCCAGCTTCCACTGCGGGATCCCATTCAGGCACATCCCCTGCCCAGTGACTCCCTCTCTGCCCTCCTTCTCTCCCTGAACAAGATCCCATGAAACACATGCTTTCTTTGAAACTCCCTAAGTAGATGAATTTAAACACCTGTAGCTTTATCAAAAGCAGTGTTACTAATGCAAACATGAATGTGGCATTCAAGAAGAAAACTAAAGCAATGGGCGTGGGAAGAGAACATCTTTGCTCATGAGGAAAGCAACAAAACTGAGGAAAGGCTTAAGCTTGAATCCTGGCTGCTGGGTGGGAATTCAGGCGCGTTCTCACCAGCCAGGGTTCTGCCTCTGCCCCAAAGGCTCAGCCATGGAGCCCCAGATCTGGAGCTCTTCACAGGTCCTCCCTTCAGGGCCAGCAGGTTATCCAGCTGCTTACTGATAAAATCTCACTTTGTTCAGATATGTGAGGTATGATCAAAGAATATAGGTGTCTTGTTTACTTTTCTCTCGTTGCTGGGACAAAATACCTGACGCCCAAAATTAAGGAAGGAAAGGTTTATTTCGCTTACAGTTTGTGGAGGTTTCAGTCCATATTTGGCAGGTTACAAGGCAGAGTGGCACATGGCAGAGGGCTACAGCTCATGGCGGCAGAACACAGCAAAAGCAACAAGCACTAAAAGGGAGGAATGGCCACAAGCAGCCTCTTCCTCTCCCTTACATATGCAAACTACCCACCCCAGGGTAGGTGTAGCTCTCACACCCATAATCAATCAGACTCTAAAAGCCTGTCCCATGACCGCATGAGGCTTTGGGGGGACACCCAGACACAAACCATAACAATGGGGAATATTTAAACCAAAGGAAAATTTTGTATTATACTGCAAGATGGATTGCTATGCATCCCCCTCAGAGTACTGTCCCTCATTGCAGCCACACTTGTTCCATCATTCTTGCCACTTTCTGAAGAAGCTCGACCGGACACTCTGTCCTGAGTGTCTTTTGGTGGCTGCCTCTGTGTTCTGAATGAATTCAAAGTGTTTACTGCAATTTCTGTCAAATAAAAACATTGTGACAGTGTCCTCAACCTCCTTATTCACTGGAGCTGGCATCATGAGACTTCTGACTTTTCCCCCAAGCCAAAATGATCATGAAAGGAAACATTTTGAATCAATTCAGGACATCAAAGCAGCCATGACAGCCCCACCAGACACTCACGAAAGAGGACTCCCAGACCTCCTTCAGAAAGTGGCAAAAACAATGCAGTAACGATAGGGAGAAAACCATGTGCTCCAAGTGAGGGAGAGTACTTTGAGGGGGATTCGTGGCAATGTGTCTTTCACTGTGACAATTTTTAAAACTTAAACATTCACCATATGTTTTGATAGCACTCCACAAAGACAGCCTGAGAACTGAGTCACTTTAGAGGCAAGACTGTGGCTCAGAGCCGGGAGCACCAGCCCCATCAGGTTCCAGCACTGCGCCACCAGCATAGAGAGCTGGGTGGCCCTGCTGCAGGTTTCTCTTATGGTGGTGCACAGGCACCAGCACTGGGCTCTGCTCTGTTGCTCCTGAGTGCTGGACGCCCTTTCCCGCATCACCAAGAGCACACTCTGCAAAGAACCTCCTTGTTCTTCTCCCCGTCTTCTAGACTCTTCTCTTCTCAGCAGTCCCATTTGGCCTGCATCATTGGACACTGGCTGCTTGCAAGGATGCTGGGAACAGTACCTGGCTTCTGTTGTATGGACACAGAAGCTTGGATGTTTCCCAGGGTCAAAAAGTGCTCAACAGATGGTAAGAAACCCCAGGTTTATGTCTGCTGCGGATTCACCCATCCACAGGGTGTTGGAGGGTGTTGGAGCAAGAGGTTCCTCACATTAGGTTCAGGACAGTGACAGCCCAGGAAGCATCAAGCACTTTCCTGTGTCCTTCATTCTGCAATGCCTTGTCTGACACCCATGGACAGCTACATACAGCAGCATGGTTTCTGGCACTTGTGCCCCAGCCCTGGCCCCAGGAAGAGCAGCCTATCTGTTTACTTTCAGAAGCCACTTCTACCCACACCGTCAGGGTGACCTGCAGAACGGAACATGGTGTCCTCCTTCTCAGCAGTGCCTCATATCTATTTAGTGATGCACTCCCTTCTTCTTTGTTTAGAGATGAAATCCCCATAACAAAATTAGCCTTTTTACAGCAGGTAGTGTCGCAGCATCTAGTACACTCGGGACGCTGCATAGACACCCACCATCACTGGCCAGTTCCCGCACATGCTCCTCTGTCCCCAGAGACATCCCTGCCCGTCCGGAAGTCTAACCCCATTCAAGCTGTTCCCCAGCCTCTGGCAACCACTGATCCATGTTCTCTATGGAGCTGCAGCTTCTGGATGCTTCATATAAATGGAATCCTACATTGTGTGACATTTTGTGTCTGGCTGCTTCTACTTAGCATAGTGCTTTTGAGATTCATTCATGTTCTAGCAACTATTTTTATTTTAACACATTGCATTAGTTTGCCATAACAAAGTAGTACAGATTGAGAGCTTCACACAACAGAAATTACTCATCTCACAGACCTGGAATCCAGAAGTCCAAGGTCAAGATGTCAGCAAGTCAGTTTCTTTCTTTTATCTGTGTGTGTGTGTATGTGTGTGTGTTTGTGTGTGTGTGTGTGTGTGTGTGTCTGTGTGTGTGTGTTACTGGGGATTGAACACAGTGCTTCACATGGAGCTGCCTCCCCAGCCTACTCATCACTCATTCATTCATTCATTCACTTATTCGTTTAGACAGGATCTCACTGAGTCACTGAGGCTGGACTCAGACTTGCAATTCTCCTGCCTCAGCCTTCAACCATGCTGGATTTACAGGTGTGGGTCACCAAGGTTGATCTCTCCTGAAGCCCCTCTCCTTCTCTTGAAGAGGGGCATCATCTCCCTATGTTCACATCATCTGTCCTGTGCATCTGGGTCCAAATTGCTTCATTTGTGTACAGACACCAGTCATATTGAATCAGGGCTCACCTGAAGGACCTCATTTTAACTTGATAATCTCTGTAAAGACCCGGTCTCATGGTATTAAGGGTTAGGATTTCAACACATGAACTTTATAGAGACACAAGGAAACCTATAGCCCATAATTTTTTCACTGAAGATTAGAGGAAACCAAGCTCTTAACCACGGAGAGCACATAGACCCTGGTAGAATTTCACCCTCCCATTGCTTCAACTTGCATTTGGTGATTATGCGAAGCCCAGAAGTATAAATGCTTCTCCATTTTCTTGTGTTTGTGAGACCCATCTGCAACATTCCCTTCCTGCAACTCCTTCTCAAATCACTTGGGCTCCCTTCCCCTCAAAAGGCTAATTCCTAGCATGTCCTAAGGGGACTCTTGCAAGCCACCTCCTTGCACACCAATAAAATACCCAAAGGCTCCTACTTGGCCAGGATGCCCAGCGTAACCCCTCAGCCCCAGGACTTTTGCATATGTTTCAATCATCAACCTCTCAGCTTTTGTTTCTCTCAGACTATAGGGACCTGACAACCCATCTGGCCATTTTGTGAAATAACCACTTCAGTCAGCTCAGTTAGTACTTGAGCCTGCATGGGCTTTCCAGGAGAACTTGAGGTCCTCCCCAGCTGAAGTGTCAGCGTGGAACACGACAGTGATAGGGATCCTGGGGCCTGGAGGTAGTGGAAACACCTTGTCCCCGAAGCAGGGATTCCTTTGTGTGAGGATGCTGTGATCTATCTCACCCCAAATCTCATTCTTTTCCATTTCCCTTCCGCAAACACTCGGATTAAGTTCTACCAAATAAGCAGGGAACTCAGCCCAGTGAAAGAGACTATGGGCCCCTCTCCATAAGGCAGAGCTCAGTGTGTGGTAGGAGATAAATCATGAGCATCTCCTCACACCATTTGCCAAATGAGGCTAATTCCACCCATCTACTTTTACCACATTGGCTCCAAACATAAAAGCCAATGCAGAAATGAAGGATTTTTTTTCCCTACTACTTATTCATTTAGCCTTGTAATAAATGTCCAGTAGAGGATCACACTGGGATGGAACCCCAGGGAATCTTCTCTGAGCTCTCCTTGCCTTCTCTAACCTCACCCAAACTATTTTTCTTGCTTCCATGAAAGAAAGCCCAACGCTTCATTTAGTGAATTAACCTCCGATGTTAGAAATGATTTCTTCATAGCTCTAGGGAGCCTGTCCGGGTTATGTCAAAGTCGTGTTCAGGAGGGGAGGCCAAAAGCCAATCTATTGGAAAAGCAATTTGGATTTATCTGAAAGAGAGATTTATCCTTCAGAGAGCAAGAGGCAGAGCAAGGGACTGCAGAGAGCTCGCAGATCAATCCTCTCTTACCCTCTGAACTGTGAGTCTGTGTTCCATCTTTCCAAGTTCAGAGGGGCCAACGCCTGTGCTAAGCAAAACAATAATCGTCTCATATACAGTAAAGCAGATGGAGTGGAAGGAAAATGTTAACCGGCACTATAATGGGCAATTGCCTGTATTCACAAGACGTCCGAGCCTTGTTTCCACGCTGTTCCATATGCTACATTAACTCGAGCCTCCAAGTAAGATTTTTACTCAGACGTGAAATAATTGTTCTCCTACCAACATGTGGCAACAGGGAAATGCCCAGTATTAATACTGACACGTTCAAATCCACCCTAACGCAGATTGTGAGTGATTTCCCTAAATGACACGGCAAATCTTAAAGGTACAATCACTTCCTGGTCCAAACTAAATTTAAATCGAGGTTACAAATTAGTGCTCCGGTGCTGGAGAAGTAATTGATGTTTCCCCGCATGCAGGAGCTCTGTACACTGCCAGTTATATTTATTACACAGACTAAGTGAAAGGAGAAGGTGCTTGGGGTGAGGCTTTGGGAGAGGAAGAGAACTATTCTGATTACTCCAACTGCTTCTTACAGCTTCTTCCTGCAGCCGTGCCATCTGGCTAGACTACAAATTGCCTCACATTCTTTTCTGGAAGTTTTCCACCAGCTGCGGGACTTCGGTGATATCCTGCGTAGCCGCATCCACATTCAGGCAAGCAATTGTCTACACCAGGATATTTGAGCTCATGTACTAAATGCAAATAGTTTCCAGAAGGCTTACACTTTGCATGGGTGTTTCCCTGTCATCCTTTACGTGAACATCCTAGGGGCCTGGGATATAGCTCTGTGGCACAAGCACCTGCCTGGCAAGCGCAAGGTCCTGAGTTCAATTCCCAGTACCAGAAAAACAAGCATCCTAGCAGCCCTGTGATATACAACAGGGCTCTCAAACCACCATGGGCATCTGGATCTCTGTTCACACTGGCGGTGCTGGGTCCCACACTTCAGATTTTCTTTCATCCGATCTGGGGCCAGGGGCTAAGAACTTGCAAACAGGACACACATTTCTGGTGGTGCTGATCCTGGTGCCTGGGGACCACTCTATGAGAACCACAGGGGTCCTTTCTTACCTCCACTTTGCACAAGAGACCAGTGAGGCACAGAAAATCAAGAGCATACTTCCAAGATCACATGGAATGTGAACTTGACTCCCCAAACCGCAGAACTTCACCTCCTGCTGGGCAGTGTGATGCTCCCCAGCGTAGAATCTGGCTTTTCCTTTTCCTGGGGACTTGAGTTATTCCAAGTTCCTGTTTTCAGCTCAAATCTTCTAGAAAAGCAGATAAAAATCAAATGAGGGCCACTGTGCCTGCCCCAGTTGCATGCATCTTATCAGCCCATCAGAGCAGGCAGGGTCTTGCATGTATGTGAACCTTCACCTGCTCTCACTATATGCACAGAAACTATTTCATTGCGTTTAGCCATTTTGGCAACCCCAGATGCACGGGATTTTAAGTTTCCTTATACTTCTCTTGTGGAGCCATGCCGGTCACTTGCCTCCATTTCCACCTTTCGGATATGCTACTTTTACACCTGGGCTCAGCAAAGGGCTTCTTTTTTATGGATCTCCTCCTTTCTTTCTCCTTCAAGGCCTCATAAAACAGTGCACCAGGGGCTGGGAGGCTGTGCTAAGCCACTCAATGTCCTGGACCGACGCCAATTGCTTTTCTGATCCCCCAATGGCGCGTCTCTCGCCATGGAGACCCCTCCCCAGCTTGGCTCCTGTCGTCATCCGGGCTCCAATCACTCGCACTTTGCCAGGCAAGTGCGCTCTGTGGTCTGGAGCCAAGCCCAGAGCCTCGGTCTCCTCCGACTGCCTTTTTCACCCTCTGGGAAATGATGCGGACAGGCCAGTCAAAATTGTGTCAGACGCTTCGGATTTCACGGAAGAGGACTTCCCCCCGAAGTCAGGGTGGAGGCTGAATACTGTTTCTGTCCCTTCTGCCTCACCTCAACTCTGGTCCACGGCTGATTCCTGAGGCTGTGCATCTGCCCCCTGTCCTTCAGCTGGGGCTCCCCAGCCAGTCCCTGCAGCTCCCCTCGATTCTTCTCTCTCCGAGGCCTTCCAGATCGTTCCCACGCATGGACAAGAGACCATGCAAACAAGTGGGAAGCCCTAGGAACATAGAGCTATTCAGACTGGCCCCAGAATACAATAGATGTCTTTGCATTCACACACACACACACACACACACACACCCTCTTCTACTGAAATAACCCCACCGGTATTTGTTGCATAACTAAGCTTCTGTGTAAGATTTCACTGGAAGTAAAGATTTAGCCAGGTGTGGTGGCTGCATGCCTGTAATCCCAGCACTCTGAGAGGCTAAGGCAGGAAGGTCAAAAGTTCAAGCCCAGCCTGAGCAACTTAGCAATTTAGAGAGACCCTGTCTCAACATTGAAAAATAAATAAATAAAGGACTGAGTTCTACCTCCAGTATGGGGGAAAAAAAAAAAAAAAAAGAGTGAAAATCCCACTATTTTACATTATGGATGTGGAAAGTAAGCGCTCAGAAGTTACTTGTTTACACAAAATGACAATGCCAAGCAGTAGGGACATTCTGATACTCCTCCTCCTCCCCTTCCTCGATCTTCTCTTTTCTTCTTCTCTTGTTTATTTCCCTCCTTCCTTCCTCTTCTGGGCTTTTAAAATATGATGCACCCTCTTCTTCCTCCTCCCTCTTCCTCCTCTTATCTTCTGCCTCTCCTCCTCAATCTTCTCCTGTCTTCCCCCTGCTCATTCTCACTTTTATTCTCCTTTCTGGCAGTCTTTTAGACCACACTGCCTAATAAATTACCTTTTCATCCATCAGTTATTATTCATTCAAGGTAAGAAAGCTGTAAAAATATGACTTGGTGAGACCTGAATTTTGTAATTCTGTCAGGTAAAATGTAAAAACTAACTCCCTATAGTGTCCTAGACTGTAGAGATTTTTTTCCCTGGTGAGATTTACAAAATGCTACCTCCTGCTGGACTCTCAACAGCCAGTTTTCCTTCCACACCTCTGTCTGTCTACACATCCACTCCACAGTGCACAGGAGCAAATGGCATTACATCACTTTCTTTTCCCAATGAAATCAAATTAAGCTTTAAGGTGCTTTGGCAAGATACCTTAGATCCAGATATCAGCCAGGCCCTACAGCATTGTTCATGAGGCCTGGAAGATGGATGGCCCCAACCATCCAGGCCTCCTGGCAGGGCCTGGTCTCTGACCCTCATAGTGGCCTCTGAGATGTCCCGTTGCTACTCAGAAGCCCATTCCCACCACCTTGGCTCTTATGGGTCTTACCTGAGTGTTCTGTAGCCATGGATTCTAGATTCAAGCCCCAGCATCAGCCACCTATCTCGGGAGTCCTGCCCACCTTGGAGTGTCACATGAGAGAAGAACATAGGATGTTTCCAGGTGTAAAGCCTCCAACCACCACCCCACCCTCCCGGTTCAGAAATCACCTTGCCCACATGTGTAGAGTTCAGGGCCCCCCCGCTGCATACACATACACATGTGACAATCCAGCTCTTTCCTTCTGAGAACCCTGCTTTCTAACAATGGGCATCCCTTCTCTCATCGTTGGAGTCAGCCCAGATCAACAAGTAGATTACAAAGCCCACTTGTCCTCTAAGGAGAAAAAGGAAAGAAAGTTCTCTCACCCTTCGGTGACGAGCCTGGGAGGAATGAAGACAGAGTCCCCTTCCCGTTCCACATGCCTAGGTCCAAGGTCTCTGCCACCTCCAGCACCCACCCCTAGGTGGCACCCCGAAAGGAGAGAAGGACGTGGACTCTTGTCAGTGCCCCCCATCTCTGGGAGCACGTAGGTCACAGCTGGTCTCCGCGCACCAGTTCTGCTGTAGTTCACTATCTCTCCTCCAGCTTTCCCGTGGGGACAGCCTAGGGACCCAGACAATGTCTGCAGGGCCAAGGGGTAGCTAAGAAGCTGCTCTTCACTGCTCCACCCTCCGCTGAGATTCCTTTGTCCCCTCCCGAGGGTAGCCCTCCAGCTTCCCAAGCAGGCATCAGGTTCTGATCTCCTTCTTAGGCTCCACTGCAGAATCATCAGTAGGAGTCTTGTGCAGTGTGAGGTTACACAATTTTATCCCATTCCCACCGGACCATCTGCACCATAAGGCAAGCCATGTGCCTTCCTCCTTCACACATACACACACACACACACACACATGGAAGGCATGAGGAGGACCCCAGTGAACACTTCAATATCGTCATACAATCTCAAAAACACCCAAAGCCCTGCCTGCAAGGACACGCATTGTCCCTCAAATGGCCACATTACGGTGGCTCTGTTGAGCCTTTCACATCCTGGGTGTTTCTCTTTTCTTTACCCTCATGTGTCAATGTCCCCGAGTCCATCTCCTGGTGCTGCAACAACACCTGAGACTGCACAGTTCATAAAGAAGAGAGGTTTGGTGGCTGGTGGATCCCCAGGGTCATGACAATGGCATCTGGTGAGAGCCCAGGACTGCATGGTGTTTCATGGTGGCCAGTACAGCAGGAGAAATGCAGAGAGAAAGTTAAGCCAAATCTCCTTTTCTTCTTCTTCTTCTCTTTTGCAGTTTCTGGAATGGAATCCAGAGTTCTGCACGTTCTTTTGAAATAAATTCTTGCTGTGTCACCCAGGCTGGCCTCAAACTTGCAATTCTTCTGCCTCAGTCTTTGGAATAGCTGGGATTATGGGTGGGCACCACCGTACTTGGCCCAAACTCACTTTCCTGACAAACTCAGTCTCGACAACTAAGCCAACTCCTGTGATGGTGCTTTAATCCACCAGGAAGGGCAGAGGGCCCTTGCAGTTCCTACTTCTTGACACTATGATGTAGAATCCGTCTCAGGGTAAATCTTGGAGGGGATATTGAAATCATAGGGTTTTTTTTTCCATTTTGTGGGGAGTTGTTTTATTTTTGTATAACTACTCCTGAAAGAAATAGAGTACATGTAAAGTGTTGTCCTGGAAAAGGACTTCACAATATGGTCCCTGAGGGTGTGTGGGGTGGGAAAAGGACATCTGTACCAAAAGCTGGAGATTTGTCAATGGGAAAAATTCTCAGCACCAAATCCCAGCCCTGTCCCCAGTCTTTGGGGGGCTGGAAGCAAGAGATGTTCAACTGTGACACATTTTAATAAAATATGCTAAATTATATGCTGGTGACATTAATAGCAATCAGTCTCCTGGAACATGGGATCTAATGGCTCATAAATGAGATGCAAGTTCATTTGTACAGACCCACTATAATAAACTAATTATTTTGGAACTCTCCAATTATGCATTTTTCAAAAGCTGAACTGCATTAAAAACATGTTATGGCTTTATAGATCCTGTCTGTAAGGAGAAAGGAGATATGTCTGCTCCACCAGCAGAAAGGAAGGGAAGGAGAGAGAGAGAGAGAGAATAGATAAAGAATAAGCCAGTTGCCAAATGACAAATGTAGTGGAGGAAGACAAAGACCTGTCAGTTTCATCATCAATTACAGCTGGTCGCTAACCCACAGGAGAGCACATTGCAGCAGCCATCAGAGAGGGCTCTGTTAGAATTATGGAGTCTGCAGCCTCCACTGATTTATTCAGTGCCTAGGGTACAGAAGGGTGTCAGTTGCTTTGGGTTAAGATTTCTCTGCTCCGAGCCATCTGGAGGCTCAGGGAGAGCCTGTCCATGTCGGAAACACTCAGGCTGCATATCTCTGGGTAGAGAGAGGCATCTTACAAGCTGCCATAGAAGACAGGGGCTGTGGGTGAGCCCAGGAGGCCCAGGCTGACACTGCAGGGACTGTGTGGAGATGCTGACGGGCCACAGCAGGGCCCGCTGAGCCACAGGGCTTTGCAGATGCTTTTAAAGAACCCCTCCCCCTCCCCCCTCCCCCTTTTATCTGTGTGACCAGGTGGGTTTAAATCCCACTTGCGTCTGAAGGTACAGCCACATGCATTGCCTGACCTTGGATGGCAGGGGTGAGTATTCTTTAAAAATGTTTCTTTTCCCATTATAAAGCATTATACACTCACCATAAAATAATAGCGGTACCAGTTCACAACACCCAGATCATATGTAAGGTGGGTTTCATTCCTTTCCTTTTTCTTTTCTGATTAATACCAGAGCCTGGCTGGGGATGTATCTCAGTAGTAGACCATTCACCTAGCATGGGCAAGGCCCTGGGTTCAATCACCAGTGCCAAAGTACATGCATACATACATACATGCCAGGCATGGCGGTACATGCATATAATCTTAGCAATCTTAGAGGCTGAAGGAAAGGATCACTATTTCCAGCCCAGCCTGCATAATTTGGCTACTTAATGAGACACTGCCTCACAAAAAATAAAACTAAAAAGGGAAGGGAAACAAGAGATTGAGGGAGGGGATCAAAGGGGTAGGGGATGAAAAGGAAATTAAATGTGTGGTGTACATGTGCCAGTTCCGCATGGTAAATGTCATCATTATGTACTGCAAACATGTACTAGTCATAAATAAGTTGGCCAGCTTAACATAAAACTACTTCATTTTAATCTGCACTTCAATCATCACTTAACAAGACAGAAGATGACATGTATTTTCTAACCAGATGGGGTTCCTCTTTTGCAAATTGCTACCCTTGCACTTTGTCCCCCTACCTGATGACATCTTAGCTTTGCTCATCGCTGTGTACAAGACACATCTAGAAGTGCCTCGACCTACCATGCTCATAGATGAAGGTACAGCCAGTTAGAAGCCAGGCTGATGAATTCCATCTCCCTCTACAGAATGGTACCAAAAATGCCGGGCCTTTGATCTCTGCATCTCCAGCAGCAAGCCCAATAAATGGTGAGTGGATGAATTAATTACCAGTCACAACCGCAGCCTTTTGGTGCCATATGTGTGACAAGCGTTCTACAGTTTATTTGCTGTTAAATATTTTCATGTGCAGCTACATCTCATCTTTCTGATCTCCTTTGTGTTTTATTTTTTACTGCATCTAAGCCATGGAAGTCTCCCCCATCCAAGGGCTTGTTAAATATGCAATTCCATTTTCTACTCGTTTCCCCACTGTTTGCTGTTCTCCACTCCAATTTATTTCTCGTGTTCTTAATGGAAGTCAATCAGCTGGATGGGACCACCAGTGTCTCCTTGGAACCAAGTGCTTAGGTAAACAGTCCCCTTCGCCAGGGAGGGCGCCTGGAGAGGTGGCTCGTGGCACTGCATGTTTTCCTCCATCTGCAGCCAGTTGGCCTTCTAGAGAGAATAATTTTTAGCAGCAGGCTGAGCTCCCCTCTGCCAGGGAGGATGTTATAAACACCAGTCCTCTCCTCCCAGTATGGGGCTTCCTACTAAATCAGTTAATTTTCCTCCCCCCATCTGAGAAGCAGGCCGTGCAGAGTCTTTATTTACAAAGGTTAAACATTCCTTTAATTGGATTGCTGGCATTTAAGCCCCCAGCCGTCTCTCCTTTCTCTTTGTCCCTCTCATTCATACCTGGAGGAGAGCCCAAGAGAAATGCCAAGGGAAGGTTTCATTTTAATAAAGCAGAGATGAGGAAGGTCCCTTTGGAGACTTATGTTACAGCTCTGAGCCACCACAAACTAATGAATTGGATCACAAGAGGTCCCCAGCCACTGGATTGTGGAGCCAAGGAAATGCGAGAACTTTCACACAGGCTGGGGAAAGCAGGATTTGGAAAATGTGTGGCCTGTTCTCCTCGAAGCACTGAGAACAAGGGCAATGGCAGATGCACATTCATAGTCTGACTCTCTGAAAGCAATTACGTGGCCCCACGTTAAGCAGAAAATTCTGAAGATGGAGTGCAACCCTTGTTCCCTGCTGGCCACTGTCTGGATTATAACAACAGGCATGCCGCTTCTTTACTGGCTTCCCACTCATAAATAATTCCTAAGTTCCTTCCCATCGCTGACCCTCTCTGTGCTTTCCCTGTGCGTCTCAGTCATTCAAGTAGGGCACAGAGGGAGTGCATGATGATACTGACAAAAGTAAAGGCATAAGATAAATCCAGAGATGTGCATACTTCCATATTTCCATCTAGGTGATAGCAAAGCTTAATTGTCAGCTGGGCTTAAATAAAAGAATCCTGGAAAGGGGGCTGATTCATAGGGTGCTATACTCCTAAGTGCTTATACAGCCACTGTGCTTATATCAGAATGTGCTGTCAGGAGATAGGGCCCAGTTAAATGTGGGTCACTGGAAGCACGCCTTTGAAAGGTATATCACCAGCTGGAGCTCTTCCCTTGTGTTCTACTTCTAATTGCTATGAGGTAAACAGTTTTCCTCTGACAAGCCCTTCCACCATGATATTTCTGCTTTAGAGCCAACTGACCATGGACTGAATCTTCTGAAATCATAAACCAAATAAACCATTCCCTCCTTCAAGTTGTGGGTATTGGGTATTTTTCCCCCAGTAACAGAAAAAACAAAGTTGACCAATACAATCTATAAAACCAGTATACCGGCTCAAAATGTTACAAGCATCAGTTCTCAAGTTCCTTGCCTACATGCTAAAACTAAAAAGTAAAACTCTTTTGAACCAGATGTAGCTGTTTATTCCCTAAAATGAAGAAGAGAAAAGCATGGAGATATATTCTTCAGAAGAAAGTTAAAACAAAACAAAACAAAAAGCCACAGAAAGCAAATGTGTTCATTCAGTGCTGGTTTGGGTAAGATGTGTTCCAGACACTTTATATGCAGACAAACAATAGTGTCCACGTTTTAGAGATCTAGAAATTAACCTTAGCGGCCTCATGCGCCCATCCTCCCAATGGACTGGGTGCTTCCTGAGGGATGAATCTCTCTTATTATTGGTGTGTGTGTGTGTATGTGCGTGTGTGTGTGTGCATGTGTGTGTTTGTGTTTGACTATTTACAATACTTAGCACATTGTAGGCACTCAGTATATATTTGCTGAATGAATTTAAATAATTGCTTTAAATTGGCCCAAATCTAAAGTAACATGAGTAAAGTTAAACAATAGTCCTTATGTCCTTCAAGATCTTGTCAAGAATGTGGTGGAAAACTCATTTGGGACTTAAAAGTGACTGTTTAATAAACAGACTTATTATAGAGGTGAGAATATCATTAAGGAACCAATAATGCCTGGTGAAATATTGCCCCATGACTGAATAATCATGGCATTCATGAGAGGGGGTCTGAGCTGAGCTTGAAAGAGTTTGAGATGGAAACAGAAGAGGATCCAGAGACAAAATAACAGAAAACAGGGGAAACAAGCGTGTTTCCTCTTTCCTCCTATACATCCATCTCCTGACTGTATCTCCCTTTGCTAAATCTAGCTGGGAGCCTAGGACCTGGAGAACAACGTGGTCCCACTCAGGGTGATTGGCTTCCCAGAAGATAGAGATGGGTAGAGAAAGGCAAAAGAACCTTGTGGAGAGAAACTGAGAATAACCGATTTGGTGCTCCAGTCTTAGCTTCCTCCTCAATTACTCCAGAGGACATTGAGAACTGTCATGCAGTAAGATGGTCATGAAACTTTACCGTGCACTAAAATCATCAAGAGGGCTTAAGCAGACCCAGATTCCTGCAGCTGCTACAGGAATTTCTGATGCACAAAGTCTTGTGTATGTGTGTGTGTGTGTGTGTGTGTGTGTGTGCATGCACACGTGTGTTACAGTCTCATCATTTGTACTTCGGTTCCCAGGCGACATTAGTGCTGCTGGGGAGGATACACTTTGAAAATGATGGCACTACCTCACTTAAAAACCCATGGACTTTTCCTTCATCCAGTTAGCACAGTCTTGTGGATGTAAGGCGCTAAGGTGTTGTGATTTTCTGCAGTCTTTAATCATTTTCCTGCTTCTGAGACACAATACCCAACACTCACAACTGAAAGGAAGAGAGCTCGTAGTTTCAGTCCATGGTTGGCTGGCTCGGCAGCAGAAACACGGTGTGAGGGTATGGAGGAGGACAGCTGCTCATCCCATGGCAGTCAGGAAGTAGAGAGAAAAGTGAGGACCCAGGGACCAGGGTGTATCCTTCCAGACCTCAACCTCCGTGACCAACTTCTAACCTGGATCCAGCGCCTACCAGCATATTTAGCTACCGGACTCATCCATGAATGAATCCACTGATGAGTTCAGCAACCCCATGACCCAATTGCTTTCCATACCCAGAATAATTTAAGGGGACATCTTAAATCTAAAGTGTAATGGGTACATCAGGATAATCAGGATATCTCTAGAGTATAGGTCTATGGACTGAAGAATCAACACAAGTCCCAGGGAAGTCTGTGAGGGCATACTGCTGCCCATGCCCATGCAAAAGCAACCAACTTAATTATCTTTATTAAGAAGAACAAAACGAAAAAGTTTTAGGTCAACAACTGTGTACCAGGTAACAGGGGCAATAATGTCACCTGATTTGCTCTGGAAAAGCCACTGCATCTGAATAATAGCTGTAATTAGAGTTTCTAATTTGTTTTTATGATAAATGACAGTCATTCTATGATATATTTCTACTTTTTCTGTAGGCCCTAGAAAGTAATTCAGTGGATGTATGAGAACTATCATCTTGCACCTTTTGAGCTTTTCATAATGGCAGCATTCTCTGCTATTTCCCAGAGGTTTGATATTACTCTTGTTTTACTGTCCCAGAAGGAGTGGAAATCCCAACGGCATTCTTTTCTTTCTTTCTATCATATTAACCTTCACTCTGTGGGTCAGGAAACCCATGTAGAAATTCTGCAGTTATTTAGTGTAAATAATTAATTTAACTATTAGTTCTAATTATTCACTCTCTTGGAATAAAATTTTATAAGTCATTCCCTCGCCATTGACTCATGACTTTGCCTCATGACTTTGAACTTAATACAACCAGTTGAAAATGGGTAAAAACTTAAACATTTTACAGAAGAAGATAATATGAATAATGAGGATGTTCATGAAAAGTACTTATTGTCTTAAAAACATAATAAACTCTCATTATAAACCCATTTGAATAGCTGAAATTGTAAAGGTTGGCAACATTAAATATTGTTGAAATGTGTATACAGGTACTCCTACTGCTCCTGGTAGGGGTATAACCAACTTGAATAAATAGCGTTTTTTAATAAAGCTAACATTCCGATTTTCTGTGACCCAGCAATCTCATTTCTCTCTCCCCCAAAGAAATGAAAGTATAAGACCACTCAAAATTCTATACAAAGATATTCATAACAGATTATTTCATGATAATTAAAACTTCAAACAACACAGATTTTTGTGACAGAAAGAAATAGACTCTGTCCCTGGAAACTCCACTCTTTCCAAGATAGAAACACAAGTGTTCATCAATAGGAAAATTGTCATAAAAATTGTGGTTTTCATACACTATTCAATAATACAAAATAATACTGCTGCCTATAAACTATATGATGAATATTAACATTATGTTGAAAAATAAACTTGATAGATAAGATTATATTCTGTATGATGCTATATACAGTCAGCCCCTGGTGTCCAAGGTTTATATACTTGTGTATCCACTAACACAGATGAAAAAATTACATCTATATTGAAAAATTACATCTATATTATAAGTTTTCTTATCATTATTCCTAAACAATACAGTATAACAACTTTTTACAAAGCATGTGCATTGCATAAGGTGTTATAAGTAATCTAGGGATGATTTAAAATATACAGCAGGTTGTGCGTAGATTATATGCAAATGCTACACCACTTTATATGAGGGACTCAAGCATCTAAGGGTTATGGTATCCACAGAGGGTCCTGGAATCACTCAGTCAGAGACACCAAGGGATGAATGCATATGTAGTTCAAGAACTGGCAAAGCTAATCTATGGTCATAGAACTGCAGTAGTGATTGCCCTTGAACTGGAAGGAAGACATAAAGAAATTCACTGAAGTGATGATAGAGTTCTATTATCTTGAGTGTCCATGAGACTGATGAACATTCAATGGCAAAGCTCATTTAACTGCATTCATAGTATGTGTGTATTTCACCATATGTAAATTTTAACTAAGTTTAAAAATAAAAAATATTAACCCATTCACTGCTTGTGCATATGTTAGACAAAAGTGATTCCCCAAAGAAGACACAACCTTGTGGGCACATGACTTAACTATGCCTTTGGTATCTTTTCTTCCAACGGGTAGGGGAGTGTGGCTTACATTTTAGTGCCTGTTCACTGCTCAGCCAGATGCCCTTGTGTGGTGTCTATGGAAGCCTGGGAAAGAGAATAATAAATACATGTTGCTACTAGCCCATAGGGTATCAATAGCATGCTCAGAGCACATTGTCACCTTACCGTGGGCATGTGGTTATGTTGGGTTAGTTTGCTGCAGATAATGCACACCATTTCTGCTATCCTTGCCCAAAGAACAGCCTGGTGCCTGGACCGTTCAGACCATTGATGACTCTCATCTTCAGGCACAGGGAGAGGATCATTGCATAGATAATATTTGGATATTACATGGCACTACAATTTATAGCAAACAGAGAACCAAAAAACCCTTTTGATTGATCTCTGTTTCCTATTATCCTAGAATTTATTATTTCTATTTTTTAAAGAGTTTTACTCCACAGTTTAACTCAAAAAGGAGAGGCAATTCATCATTTGGCAGATGCTAATACTTGCAACTCATATTTCAACCCACAAGGAAGAAAGTGGTTTGTCTTATCTGTAGAGCAAAAAACAGTCTCTCTTTATTAGGATCCAATACATTTGTCTCTCAAATCACAGCAAAGCTTATGCCTCTGGGAATGAAAGAAGTAGGGTAGATTTTTCCAATAAGCAGCTGAAAGAAGACCATATAATAATGTCTCTTGCATTTGATTACAGTGATCTAAAGGGAAGATCATATTAATGGAGTTATAATCTACCAATCATTTTCAGAAGATAAAGTGGCCAGTTGGAAATGCATCAAGCACCTATATATTATGTGGCAAACCTAATTGCATGCTGGCCAATCCAAAGATTTATGTAATTACTCTATCATTTTCTTGTTCTCCACTTTTAAGCTCTCTTTGCTAAGAGGAGATGAAATAGACCAGACTAGTTAACAATTCTCTCGGGGGGGGGGGGGGGGGGGCAGGGTGTAGCTCAGTGTTACAGTGCTTACCTGGCATACACAAGCCCTGGTTCCATCGCCAGCACTGCAAAAATAAAAAACTAAAATTTTAAAAAGAATTCAATTTCATCATCTTGGTGAATTTCTTTCTCAGTAGGAAGGGTGAGGAGAGTCTCAAGGAAAGTCTCTCTCTGCTCATCTTTAAATCAAACTTCAGTGAATTACATATTTCTTTTTCAAACGCAATCTTGACACAATTCTTATTTATAATACATACTTACTTATTTCAACTATATAACTGAAGTATGCTTATTTTGAGAAAATTAAAGGAAAAAATCAAAAAGTAAACTAAACAGAACTTTAAAATCACCCTTTATCCTCTATACCAAATCAACTGCTGCTAATTATTTGGTTTCAATTTCTTTCAGGTACTTAAAATATTTTTAATTGATTACCTCTATAAAAATTGTTTTGATATCTTTTTATTCCTAATTAATATATTCTGAATATTTTCATCTATAAATGTTTCCTAAATCATTATTTTAATGACTTTATAACTTAATCTGTATTATGAATATTCATCTCTTCTAATTTTTGTGATGACATAAATAATGCTAAAATGCATAGTCTTATAAAGAAAGGTTTGTATATTGTTTGTTATATGAGAAGAATAATCTAGAAATGGAAGACTAGATTAATATTGATGCATATTTCGAGGCTATTTTGCTCTACTATAAAATTTTACCCAGAAAGATTGAGACAATCTGTTCCTCTGCTAGTGTGTAGGACTGCCCACATTGATACTCACTCGCAGTGAGTATTATCGTGGCTATTTTTAAATCTTCCAAATCAATAAAAGAGAAACAGCATATCACTACTTTATTTTGCATTCCTTTGATTACAAGTATTCTCTTTTATATTTCATATAAAATCTAAGGGGAGGTAGCTGAGTGGAATGATTTTGGTTATGTGCCCATTTACTGGGGAAGCCACTCAGGCCAGAAGGATGGGGCTTTACAATCAGCTAGGTCTAAGTCTTGGGCCCACTTTATGACCAGGAGTGGGGTTCTACAATTGGCAGCCCCATTAAAATCACATGGAATGAGTGAAGGAAGATTTTCAGAGAAGAGGATTTCTGTTAGAAAAAGAAGAGGGAAAGCATTTGATGGGTAGATTTTTTAAAACATCTATCAGCTATAGGATGGGGAGTAAAAAAGAACATGATGAAATATGTATATGTGACAACTCCCCAAGTGGAATATAATTAAGTGTCACAAATATATACTAATAAAAAATAAAAATAATAAAAAACACCTGTCCTCTCAACAACTAAGTTGAACATTTTTTTCTTATGTTTGAGAGCTTTGTTTTGTTAAGAGTAATTTCATTACATTTATTCTCTATTTTGCATTATTCTTTTTAATAAACAGTTCTATTCCCCAAGCTGCTATAAAACACCTTTTTCTTATCTTTGTAAGAAATGTTTTATTTTCATATTCTTAATTAAAGAAGAAAGCTCAGAAACAAGAAACAAATCAGTTTTGGGCCTCACAATGTGCATTTTTGCTGTAGAAGATGGAGATAGTGAATGAACCAGTGTAACCCAAGAGCTGGCCTTGTGTACCTATCTCAGTCAATCCAGGATCCCACAAATTGCCCCAGAATTTTTCCTGCACAGATCCCCAGTGACTTCTTGATTTCAAATCCCAAATCACTTCTATCTCCAGGTTCTTTCACTCTTCTACAGAAATTTCTCTCCATTATTTTCCACCACCCTTTCTTCCCTTGGACTGTGTGAGATGGATCATTTCCGGTTTTCTTGCCATTATATCAATGACTGTCCCACAACTACTTTGTCCATTCCTCCCACACTTCCTTCCTCCTTGACATGATATCTATGTTAGTTTCCTCGGGTTGCTGTAAGAGAGCACCATGAACCATGTGATGACCTAAAACCAGAAATGAATTGTCTCCCAGTCCTGGAGCCTGGAAGTCCATGGTGGAGATTTAGAGAGGGAAATGCTCCCTCTGATCATTTTAGGGGAGCACATTTCCTTGTCTCTTGCAGCTTCTGGTTTGTAATTGATAGTTAACATTCCTTGGCACATAGCTACATTGCTGTAGTCACCTGGCTGCCCTCACTGTATCTTTACACCATCTTCCCCATTTGATAAAGGTACTAGTCCTATTGAACTAGAGTTAAATGAGCACTTACATAAATTAATATTCCTAAAACTCTCAGGTATGTAAAAATTAGCCCAAATTCTTTTCAAGTTTATATAACTTGGGTAAATTGATAAATAAGACTGGTTTCATTTTGGTTTAGTAAAACAGCAATGTCCTCGGAATCATGATGTACATTAGTTTGACATATATGGAACAAAAATTTTATGAGTGGACTTTCCAACAATAATGACATGTTTTATAATATCTCCTTAAAGCCTGTTCCTAAGAAATCTATGGAAACTCGCAAGTTTAGAGGAGCTATGAAGTTGTGGAAAGTTTGCAGGAAATCTTATCTCATGTGGTCAATGCTAGCTAAAACAGAATGGATTTATTTTTAAATTTTTTTAGAATGGGCCCTAGGATCAATGCTGACACAAAAGTAGATTTTGAGTTTTTCTCTTTAAAATGACAAAGTATTCTTGAAGTATTGATCTGTTCCTAATAGTAGACTGTGTGAAGTTTTTCTTTACTTTTTGATTAATCCACCTAAAAACAAAGATTCTGCCTTATTAGAATACTTTATTGTGCTTTATGTTGATTTTATTATGTCCTGGATTATTTAAGAGAACTGAGTCTTCTCACTTCTAAGTGCATATGTTTTTTCACTTAAAGTATAGTTACTTTAAAAATATTTCACTGTAACTTTGGTTACATAAGTAAGTGTTATTCACAGTGACCTGGGATCCTATTCAGTTAGGAATTCAAACTTCTTGACATTTTTGACAACTCTAACTTCCCAAAATAAAATCCAAAATGAAACACTCTTGATCTCCAACTGACATTTTTCCCCCACAGTGCTAGGATCAAACCCAGGACCTAATGTGTATGAGGCAAGTGCTCTATCACTGAGTTGGCTCTCTGGGCCTTGAACTGACTTTGAGATTTCCAGAAGGCCCTAGGAAAAAAAACAAAAAAATTAAAAATTGTCATAAAAAGATGAATGTTAAAAAATAATTAGGTTCACTTTATGTGTTTAATTGTATGAAAGGTATTGTCAAATAAAAAAAGATGACCTAACTTCCCCTGCATTATTTTCATGTAGGTAAATAATAATGTAAGGATTTCAAAGTTGTATAAAGTTTCTAGAAGTTTTTCATACCCTCACTTTCTGAAATACCCTACTATTCTGTTGCCTAATGTGACACAGCAACAATGTAATGTTATCTGTCGAATATCCCATTATTATTTTAAAACACTGTGTGTCACAGAAACAACTGAATTTCCTTGTCAACAGATGTGCCATTTTAAGTCTTTTGTCATTCATGGATAGCTTTTGTTTTACTCCATTCTTCTCCAAAAGCATTTTCAACCAACGACAGGCCAGAGTACTTCAATTTCAAAAAACACATCTGTTTTGGAGATCCATGAACAGGATTATGCCCATTACTCTGAATTTTGGGATTTGATGGGATTGTCTGAGTAACTTTGAGGCGATCCCTCTGGCCTGAGTGAAGATTTTCATAACTGTAGTTGAGAAACTGATGAGTTCACAATACCATTAATTCTAGATTAAACCAAAAAATTATTTACATGGGACTGAAGGAATTCCTGAACAATGATTATGATTTTTAATGGTCTTTGTTCAAAACATTGCCAATTCCCTAAATTACTATTTTTTGATATAATGAAATCTTTTCCCTTTCTCTTCAACCTACCTAAAACTTTCAACAGTGTAGTAGATCATACTTTCAAAAAATAAATGAAACATTGATGTTTTACACCTTGTCAGATCATAGCAAAATTCAAATACTCATTGAATATTCTCATTCTCTTTGCAGTATAATTATTTACATGAGTTCCATAGGCATCTACCCTCTTTATAGCAGACTGATTGGAAACATTAGTTATAAATCAAGATTTTGGTCTATATATTGAAGAATGATGTGCACAGAATCACATTTAACCAGACAACATCAAGGAACTAAGGTTCACTTTACAGAGCCAATGGTTAAAAAGTCCTCTTTGGAAAACAGGCTCACCAGGTTCCCAGTTTTACAGGTGATAATGAAAGTCATTTCCTGGAAGACTCAGGAAACAGGTTATTTTGGAGACCTGAAGAATACACCTAATTCCATGTGTACTTCAGGTGAAGTCCAGGGATGAGTCAATGGCTTATTTTCCCTACTCCAAAAAGATTTTAAAAGTCTAGTCTGAAATTCTTTATGAAAAGTTATATCAAAGCAAAAATTTATATTGTCAATGACTGCTCTCATTACCCTTATGAAAATAATCAGGACACAACTGATGGAAATAAACTCACTTTATGGACAAGGATATCCATACTTTGAGTATGGAAGGAAGGGTTAACAATAGAGAAAATGTTATTATATTTCAGAGGAAAGTTACAGCATCATTTTATGGGTTATCAGATTCTGGTACTGTCCTTGGCTTCGACATTTTCTTGTCTACCTGTAAGTTGGAGCAGGTGCTGTGATCCTGCACATTTTATAAGTTTTCCTTAATTATATTCTCAATTCCTACAACTTCCTCCAATATCTGGCTACAACTTTCCAAATTAATGACTTTAGTTTTTCTCCTATTTGTCTAACTTGGAATTTCCAAGAACTAAAATACGACTGCCCTTGTCCTTATTTGGATTTTAGCATGGACTCTAGGTGACTTCCCCCTAAGACCTAAAGAAGCTCTGTAAAGTGAGTATCGACAATGCGAAGTGACCTCCAAGGGGTCCACCGCAATAGATGGTGTCTGGGTGAGCTTCATGCCTGGAGTTACTTCTGTGTGTGCTGCTCAGAATGTGCATTGGACTGAGGCTTCCAAACTCTGCTCTAGGAAATAACCGTGACTGGACAATCTCACTAAAAAAAAGTCCCCATCATTATGTGCCTGATGGTTTGCTTTACATAGGAAATGTCCTGCACTACCAAGTCCCAACAGATGGTTTAGCTTGCCCTTAATGAATAAAAGATGCCACCAAAAAAGAAATGAATTTGGACTGTTCAGAAGAAAGAAAAACAGACAAACATAACAATGACACAGATTCAAAACAAATTATCAGGACAGTTACAAATAGTTAATACATTGTGGATTGTCGTCTTCCTAGTCCTTATTCAGAGTAAAAGATACGTGTATGCTAACTTGTCTATACAATACTAGCACAAGACTTTTTAATGAACTAAGAGAAATTAGCTGTATAACAATCTTAAGAGTGGGACAGGGGAAAGGAGAAAAGGAAGGGAAATATATACACATAACACACACACACACACACACACACACACACACACACAAAGTTAGCTAAGATAATTGTACCACTACTATCTAGTGACCTATTGAAAGGAACAGTTAATGTTTAATTGTTTGATCAATGTTGCATTCTGACATCTGGTAATCTGCGCAACTTCGTTAAAGATAGCACTATGTATGATAACAACCACTGTTAATTCCCTATCATCTTATTTTGAAATTCTGTGTCATTATTATTGTTTTTGTGTTGTTGTTTTTGTCTTTGTTGTTGCTATTTTTCTTCTTTCTGTAAAATAAAAAAACAATGAAAGAAAAATGTTCCTTCCTTGAACAAGAGGAGAGCCTGACAAAGACACTCTTTGAACAGACTTTAGTTAGACTCCTATGAGCCCTCATCCCAATGAGAGCCTGACCTTGGACACTACATTGACCCTGCCCTGGCAAATCTGTCTTACCTACTCTTAGCCAGAATTCTGCTTAGTTAGGTCCTCAGAGACTCTCCCTTCCCTTCATATCTAATCATCCTTGATATTTGATCAAGTTTCTTATCCTCTACCTCTGGTGTATTAGTCCTTGATATGCCTTAACAAGAATACCCTGTTGTTAGATTAGCAAGAATTGTCCAACCCTTAGCATCTCTCTTCTTAGCAATTTTCCATCTACTAACTGCCATCCTGCTCCCTGGCATAAATCCCCACTTATCTTTGTATTCAGAGTTAAGCCTGATCTCTGTTGCTGCGGTCTTGGATAAAGTCTTCCCTACCATTTTAACAAGTGTCAAAGAAAGTTTTTCTGTAACCAAAGCAGCCACAGCAATGAATGCACTATCATTCCACTCTGTCTTTCTTTGTTCATTTGCTTTGTAGGTGCACACAAAATGAACATCTTGCCCAAAATAGTATCCAATGGAATAACACTATAACAAAAACTACTGCAAATAGGCCTAGTGAACTGTGGGCTATCAAATATGGGCGGGCAATTGAGATGCCAATTTTATTCCTCTTTAAAAAACAACAAAGCCATTGCTGTTTATCCTTGATTGTTTCTTTTAATAGGACCCTGCTGGAGGTGTAGGTATAACTTGCATTTCCCAGAAGGCAGGAGTAGAAGCCCAACAACCTCCCAGTGGTCCCATGTGGGCTCTGCTCCACAATCATGAACTGTAGGCCCAGAAACTCTGTTGCAGGAATTGTTTCAGCACTGTAAAGTCACCTTGTGGTGTTATTTTTGTTGTCCTTGTGTGTTTCCCCATAACAACCTGTCTTAAAACTAATAGAAGAGCTTTGATACTTTTCTTCTGAGACATCAGAGTGTTAAGGAGCTGGAGAGTCTCTTTCTCCCTGGCCTGGAGATAAAGGGAGCCAAAGGAATGGGCACACACGGCAACTGCTAAGGGTGAGCGGAGTAAAACAAATCCCTGGCATCTGAAGCCAAGGTCAAAAGGGAGAGAAGAAAAGGCTACTGTCATTCCAAAGAAGCCTGTAAGAAACAATCAAGAAACTTTTTCTTCAACTTAAAATATCTATAATGAGCATCTCCAAGAGGAGTTAACAGCCAAAATCAAGGAAAAGATGAATCTTCCAGTTCTAAGGGGACAATTACGGGGTAGCTTGAAAGGGTCTACAAAATACATGCAGGTGTTTGTGGAGGTACATGATTTACTATGGTTTGAATGTTTCCCCAAAAGTTCATGTGTTGGAAAGATAATCCCTAAATTCATTTGTTGGTGGTATTTGGAGATGAGGTCTTTGGGAGGTGACTAAGATTAAATGAGGTCATGAGGGTGGGGCCCCTACAACAGAATTAGTGGCCTTATGAGAAGAGATCAGAGCTGGCAAGCTGGTTCTGTCTCACCAGTGGTGTCCTACGTCATGCTATGATGCAGCAAGAAGGCCTGGCTGGATGCTGAGCAGGTGTTGGCACTATGCTCCTAGACTTCCCAGTCTCCAGAACTACATCCTAAATAAAATATTATTCTTCACAAATTCCCTATACTCCAGTATTTTATTATAGCAACAGAAAATGGACCAAGATATAGGTCTTAAAGTTAATCAAAAGATTTGATCGTGACAAAACGTGATTTATTTTTCTCTAACTCCCTATTCCCTTCTCCCTCTTATACTGGTCGGGAGAACATCCTCTATGCAGCTTGTCCTGAATCACTGAAGTATGACCTACTGACAACTCTCCACAAAGAGAAACCATAAAGCTGATCTCCCTGGATTTGCTCTCCCCTGTCCTCACTACCTTGTCAAATAGGTCACAAGGACAGTCCATGTGGATTGTGTAGGCAGGACTGAAAGAGCCAGTAAGCCAACATTTAGGCAGCTGCATGGTCATCCTCCTCCCTGTGAACCAGGCAGGAGGGATTGGGCTGCAGATATACAATGCATGGGCCTGACTTAAATGGACTTCATAAAGAAGCAAATTTATCATCATACTCAAAAGTAGATCTGAAAGTATGACCACTGGCTTAGTAAGGGAATGAAGGACCTGGGACCACTCCATCTCTCCACTCAGCACTATCACTTTTCCAAAGCCAGAGAAGACAAACTGGGTGGAGTAGGCATAGAGGAGTGAGCGGAGACTGCTCATCAGGCTACACATAGGAAGGTCTTGGGATGCAGCTGCAAGGTAGTCCTGAGAGCTGCTGAAAGCTACAAACCACATAGTAGAAAGAAAATCCTACTCCAGGTGGATGATGCTATAGTTTGAATCTGAAATACTGGCTGTAGACCCATGTTAAAGACCTGGTCCCCAGCCCATTGTGCTCTAGGAAGGTTTTGGAACCTTTAGGAGGTTCAAAGAGGCCTAGAGAAAGGAAATGAGGTCATAGTGGGGGTGTGTCCTTCAAGGTCCTATGGGATCCCTCTTCTTCCCCCACTGTCTTCCCTTCCTGACTGCCTTGGGATGGGCAGCCTCCTCCACCATGAGCTCCCACCCTGATGGACTGTGCCACCACGGACCAACAAGACCGACTGACCATGGCCTGAAACTTCTAAAATCAGGAGCCAAAATTAACTTTTCCTCTTTAAAAAAAAAAGTTGATTTATCCCAGGTATTTGTCACAGTGATGGAAAGCTAATTAACGTGGATGCCAAATTTGAAAATAAACCATCCCAAATCTGAAGGAATTCACTGAGGGCTTAACCATAAATGGGCAGTGAAGTCCACATCCAAAGGCAGAGGATAAAATAAAATGAGGGATGAAAGACACACAAGTGAGATCAAGTCAGGATGCTAAAGAAATTTCAGTCATGGCTCTTGTGCTAGAGGAGGAACAGCACTGGACTGGGAATGTTTCTGTCACGAGGAAGTACTTCTTTGATGATGTTTTGAGGCAATGAAGTTCTTTATCTATGTGTCTTTGCCTTACAGAAAATATCATTTTATAATCAATTTTTGTACTTTCCATACATATATATAACACATATATGTTTGTAATACATAATCATATTCACCTTGGGGTATCAATTCATACACATATTGCATCTTGATCATTCTTAGCTCCTCTTCCCCTCCCACTCTCCCTGGTGCCCATCGTATCTCCACAAAGTCTATCTTCTCTCTATTTCCTCCCATCTCTTTATTTCACTCTTTATTTATATTTTGAATTTTTCATATAAGAGAAATCATGCAATATTTAACCTCCTGCATCTGATTTATTTCACTTATCATTATGGTCTCGAGGTGCAGCTATTGTCCTACAAATGACTCAAATCTGTTCTCCTTTATGGCTGAGGAGGTGTCTTTTCCCTGGCAAGATGACTTATCAGCAGATGACAGCCACCTTGTTCTCTCCACAACTGGATGCTCCAGTTCCATCCATCTCTGGGACAGTGACTGGCTCCTCATGGCAGGAGCAGAGAAGTTAAAGGCTCTCCTCTCTCTGATTCTCTATGTGAAGTCAACACCACATTAGCAAAACATTCAGCTTCATCCTTCCCGAAGTCTGGATGCCTCTTCCTCTTTCCACATTGTGTCTCTACCCTGTCCTTACTTCTTTCTTTTCTTTGCTTCCTCAACTCCCATATTCTGAATTTATATCCTATACTTAGACCTGTGTATCCCTCATGAGATGATGAAAATTTGCCATCTTTTGACCCACTCATGCAGAAAGGGAGACAGTCAATCTGTGGGAATTTTCTTACTTATTAAAGAAATTGAAGCCGGGCGTGGTGGTGCACCCCTGTTATGCCAGCACTTGGGAGGCTGAAGCAGGAGGATCATTGCAAGTTCAAGAACAGCATGGACTACAAAGTAAGTTCAAGGCCAGCCTGAACTACATAGCAAGATCCTGTCTCAAAAAGAGAAAGAAAGAAAGAAAGAAAGAAAGATAGAGAGAGAGAGAGAGAGAGAGAGAGAGAGAGAGAGAGAGAGAGAGAGAAAAGAAAGAAATTGAACGTTGCTAAGGTTGTCTCAATTGGACAGAGAAGTGCATTTCTGAGCCAGTTTCATCTTCTGAAATGGCATTTATCAGAGATGCGGGAACAGGTATGATTCACCAACGATGCTGCAAAGGATCAGCCAGATGATACATGCTTTTGGTGAATATTTTGTTCCCTTCTGAAAATAGGGACTGGCTTTGGAAAAGCCCCATACTCCCTCTTGGCAACAACTCCCTTTTGTACAATTCCCACCCACCTCCTTCAGTGGTTATTCTCAGCCCTTAAAAACAGAATCCAAGAGCACAAGGACCAATTCCTGGTTGTGGAAGAGCTTATCCTTTTAGAGATTAAGTGTTTCATACACATTCTTGAATACTAGAAATTTTGGAGTGAGTAATTTAAAAAATGAGAAGGCATACATAATAATTTGTTTTTAAAAAGTAGATAAGTTGTGGGGGAAAATATCCTTTCCAAGGTTGGGTGTTCTACCCTCATTTGACTACTGTCAGCCCTGTGTGAGTAAGAAAAAGTGTTCATAGCTTTTATATTGTCCCCACATGTGACATTTCCTGACCCTGGTTGGATAGTAGAATATTATTTCCACCTATGTTCAGTAGATTGTACCTCACACACACACCTAACTGCAGCAAGTATTTGATATTTCAGTCGCAGTTGCAGAAAAGAGCAATTATACACATCAAGGTGGACAGAGTTGCAGGCTGATGCAGGGTTTACAAAACACTATGTGAGGGGCTGGGGATTTAGCTCAGTGGCAAAAGCGCCTGCCTGGCAAGTGCGAGGTCGTGAGTTCAGTTCCCGGTACCAGAGAAAAACCAAAAAAAAAAAAAAAACAAAACAAAAAAAAAACACTATGTGAGAATGAGCTGGGAAAATCTTACCTGAGTGACTCTCATCAAACCCCAGGTAGGGAGGTAGCCCCACTTTCTTTCTGTCTTTCTTTGTAGCCAACTTTCCCTAGCTGTGACAAAATACCTGAAAAAATTGACTTAAAGTAAGAAAGATTTATCTTGACTCTTGGTTTCAGTCCATAGTCAATTGGCCCCATTGCTTTAGGGTACATGGTGAGGAAAAGAGAGAGAGAGAAAGAGAGAGTCCTGGGACAAGCAGAAATGAGGTATCACCCCTAAGGACATGCCCCCAAGGGCACAATCCTTTCAACTATCCTAACTTTTCATCACTTCCCAACAGCCCATCACATTATGAACACAGTAGTGGATTAATCCATTGGCATAAACCCTTAGGATCCAAACACTTTCCAACTCCTTCACTTCTGAGTATTGCTGCACTGTGCCTTCCACACATAAGCCATGGGAAGAGACCTAAACTGTGGAGACAGGGATGGACCAGGGGAGCAAGCTGCCTAGAAAGCCATGTCCAGAGTTGCCTTAAAGTCCAAGGCAAGCCAGGAGATGGTTTATACAGTCATCAAGGCAGAGATGATCAAAGCTTAGGTGAGACTGTTTATCAGCTTATCATGTGATGAACTAGAGGCACAATGACCAAGGTGGGATATATCAACGGTTGGGATATGGCTGATGTGGAATTGTGTCTCCCTCAAAAAATGTTGGAATCCTAACTCCCAGTGCCACAGAATATGACCATGTGTTGAGCTAAGGTCTTTAGAGGCAATAAAGATAAAAATGAGGTCATAGCATCTGTATGTAGGAAAACGTCCTACATACATAGCATCCATTTGTATGTACATACATAAACAGGTAGGTAGATTTAAATGGAGACCTTACAGCTCTCCTACTCAGAGTTTAGCCAAAAACTGGACAAGCACAGTAATATAAAACTCACTGGTTTATATAAAATAGATAGTATACTCTTTGCCTTACTTCCTGTTTTACTCAAATTATTTTTCTGACAGAATAAGACAAGTTTGTCTACACAATAGGAGGGTTACAGCTTGTGACCAATATTTGTGGAGGAGAGTTTCCCTGATAACATAGTTACTTTGGGAGATTCCTAAGGTGTTTGAGATCCCTTGATGGAAACCAACATAGCATATAGGAGCAGCTGTGGTTGATCACATTGGGGCCCAGTAAAACTTTGATAGGATGGAGGTCCAGAGCTCTATGGCTGGAGGAATTGAGGAGTCAAGGATCTAGAGTGGGGAAGGATAGGCCTGGTAGTGAACCAGGAGAAGGGAAAGAGAGGTAGAGTGGAAAGGGGAACATGTCAAAGTGTTTGAGGCAGCTGAAGGGCAATTGAGGCGGTAAAAGGAATAAGGAGGAACAAAAGCAATGGAAAGGGAAAGGTCTAAGAAAAGCCAATTAGGGGAGATCTTAAATTTCTCAAAGAAGCCATGGGAGCCTTAAATCATCCTTAGTAAATCCACACCAATGGTCAAGGAAGCAGAGGACACTAGAACCATAGGGGTACCTTTGGCTATGGCTTGAATGTGTCCTCTATAAATTCATATGCCAGAAACTTAATTTTCAAATTCAGTGTTAATGACATTGGAGGTACAGTCTTTGAGAGCTGATTAGGGTTAGATGAGGTATGAAGGTAGAGCTCCCATGGGGGCATCAGTTGCTTCATAAAATGAGACAGACACAAGCTAGCACACTTGCTCTGTCTCTGTATGACGCACTTCAACCATGCTATGATGCCAACAGATGCCAGTACTACGCTCTTGGACTTCCCAGTCTCCAGAACCATAAACCATATAAACATCAATTCTTTATAAAGTGCTAAGCCTCGCGTAAATGGTCATAGAAACAGAAAGCAGACTAAGACACACCTTCACATGATATTTCCCCAACACCAGGTGCAGAAGTCTCCCTTAATACCACATGATCAGGATGGAATGAATATATGAAGGGTTTTGCTTCAAGAGCTTCACTAGAAATCTTGATTTTTATGAAGGTCTCTTGAGTCTGTCTCTTCAGCCCTTAGGAGGCTTTTAAAGAGATGGACTCTGTTGTCAATAAGTGATATTAGGAGCTGAGTAGACAGGTATAGGAGGCTCCTTTTTTATTTCACAAACATCCCAGTATTTGTTTCACCTCTGATTCAGTACCTTTGAGCCTCGTTTTTCCCATTCTTATTGCTTTGCTTTTACAATGTCTAAAACTACAGTGTAGCATATTCAGTCAACTGCTTACCAGCTTCCCTTAAAAGTATATAACACTATTAAAACCATTGTTTTTTAAAAGCCTCTTTAAAACATGACATTTATTAACTGCTATATTAAAATAATCTATAAAGTTATCCCCGATATAGGTGTTACCCTTTGATTTAAATTCCAACTTGAGTAAACTAGGTGAGGAGCATTAAAAGCAGAATGGTTTTTAGGACCCACTGGGTAATGCTAGAATTTGTGGCATGCTAAACACCAGCAGACCATATGTGAGCCAGTCTTGGTTAATCACATTTGGGGCCCAATTAAACTTCCCTGACTTACTCCTGTTTCTACCTGGGCCCGAGCAAAGGGAGCTCAGCAGGTACAATTGCCGTAGGCAGGAGGAAACTTCAACTCAGGCTGGTGAGCACAGCTTTATTGCTCATTAAGTGGGCTCTTTGCAGATTCTGAAGGACAAGAAAGAATCAAGCCAGAAAAAGGCCAACGAGGGGAGATTAAAAGCCCCAAATCTGCTCTATACTCTCCCCTCCTGTGACCTAGAACTTCCCCCAACACTTACTTGTTGTTATGGCTTATATGCAGATGACCACCCCCCCCCCCGCACCCAGCCTCCTGCAGTCATAGGTGGGCCTTTTCAGAGGTGGCTGGATCTAGGGTGTGGGATGCTGGGATTAAGGTGTGTGGTACTGAATTAGCCACTGATTGGCTAATTCTATGCTAATTCAGCATAATTCTGGGTGTGGATAATGGAGTGTGGATAAGGCCTACCCTGGGTGTGGGTAGCACTACCCAAAAGGCTCATAGCCTGGGTAGGATAAAAGGGATAGGGAGGCTGGCTTCACTGATTCTGCTTCCTGCCTGCCATGCTATGAGCTGCCTCTCCATCATCACACCCCTCTACCATGCTGCCCTGCTGCCTTGGAGCCAGCTGACTATGGACTGCAATGTCTAGTAACTCTGAACTAAAATGAACCTTTCTTTTAACTTTGGGTATCGGGTATTTTGTCCCACCAACAAAAACAGACACCTGTGAAGGGTGGTAAGTACTCACACCTGGCTGGGCAAACAAGCTCTGCAAGATGGATACATTGGGACAGGGAACAGCTTGAGGTCTGTTGGAAATGGTGCCACTTTCCTAACCTTTATTTGCCACCATACCACAGATACATTGTAATCCACAGTGCCTTTCATTTTTCAAATTTATTGAGAAGAATATTGGAACACTGACCTCAGTCTTCCCAAGATGAAGTTCAGGGTTTCCATTCTCAAAGGCTTTGGAAGAAAAAACTGACCAGTGCTTCCTCTCTTGGAAGACGTAAAGAGTTGGTCAAGGGGCTGGGGATTTAGCTCAGCGGCAAAAGCGCCTGCCTGGCAAGCGCAAGGTCGTGAGTTCAGTTCCCGGTACCGGAGAAAAACCAAAAAA
>NW_004955456.1:12775522-12784418 GCF_000276665.1 Chinchilla lanigera
AAAAAAAAAAAAAAAAAAAAAAAAAAAAAAAAAAAAAAAAAGAGTTGGTCAATATGATGCACCTTGAAGGGTGTTTTAGGTACTAAAACTATGGCAAGGCATACCTGATGTCACGTTGGAAGGCAGACCTGTCAGAACCTGCTAGCAGGAAACTGAGTTGCATCTGATCCGAAGGAACCCTTGATCAGAGGTTGTTCCTTCAGTCCACTCCCGATCCAAAGCTGAAGATGCCTCCTGGAGAGGAAACAGACTCAAGGAAGAAGGAAACTCCTGCCACTGAGCTGTCCACTGCAGGTGACATGAGGCAGAGAAGCCACGGGGAAATGGCCACCCGAGATTTTGTAGTAGTCTCTGCCCTCTCCAAGTCCCCAAACCCATTGAAACTCGCCCAGGAAGAGCAGTGTGAGGTCCTCTACTCCTGGCAGAATGGCCTCAAAGGCCAGCTCCCTGTTGCTCTTCCAAGCCTGCAGTGTCCACCTCTGAATTAGAGACCTATTCATTGCTCCCTAAGTGATTCATGACACAACCAAACAGCTTTCTTATTTCCCCTTTCTCTGTTGCTCTGTTTCTCTCACTTCCGAGTGATCAGAGAGGCAGATCTGACCAGATCTCCTTTCTCCTTGCCCATCGACCTACAATAAAGATCTTTTTGCCAAAACTGATGCCACAGTATTGCCCCTATGTTTATATGGCCGCAAGCCCTTGCTAGGTACCAACTCTACGTTCCTCTCCTTTTGATCTCCGCTACAGGAAACAGAAAAATGTCACAGGTCAGGGAAAATGTACCTCAGTTTTGGCAAGCAATAAGTGAGGATTTGAAACTTTTCTTAGCTATTTCACACTTGTGTGGTCTGGGACACGTTTAATTGCTCTGATTTCTCACACAAACCTGACAGGGCTGTTCTGAAGCTCCAATGGGCTAGGCGATAAAAGGGACAAAATTTACTGTCATTCTTTCTGTTTTCTGTTTTTGATGCTTCTGCGACTTTCCAACCCTGGAGGTTTCTTAGGTGCCGGGATCCTCTCCATCCCAAGAGTTAGAGTCTTGTTCTTAAACCCGGAGTCGCACATAAGGTATTGATTCTTCACGGAGGCCACTTCCTCAGGAATCCCTTTAGGAGGCCTCAAAACTCGCACTGACAGGCAAGTGCTGGCTGCAGAGACCTGCCTGCTCTCAGATGCCTGCATATTTGCTGGCTTTGAGCGCTGCAGGCCCTGAGCTGCCCAAGCACATGCATGCTCTGAGAAAGACGTCCTGTTCTCCTCCCAGCTTGCCCTGTGTTCTCAGGCTGAACAGCCTGCTCGGTTCTGTCCAGGTTACTTTTCTTTCTCCACCAGATTCATTTATTTCCTGAAGTCCAACTTCCTTCATATAACTTCGTGCTCCCTTCCCGGTGTCCCTTCCTGCTCTCCAAAGCAAGTACAAGATCACCTTGCCATCCAAAACCCTGTGCAGTGTGCCCCTGGAAAACCTTTCAGAACTGCTCTTAGCCCTTCTGTGACATGGGCTATGTATTTCAGCCGAGAAGTTCTCAAACTTCTTTGGTCCCTTTATACTTTTAAAAGTTGTTCAGGACCCTGAGATGCTCTTGTTTGCATGGGTTAGAACTTCAGTCTATACTGCATTATAGAATAAATCTGTGACTTTTGTTCTGTTTTGTTTTGTTTTCAAGGATAGAGTTTGAATCCAGAGCTAGGTAAGTGAGCTACATCCCAACCTTACACCAAGACATTTTAAGGTATTTATTTATTAGCTCAGTAATGAGTCCGTTGCATGATGACATAAATAATGTATTTTCTAAAGGCCAGCTATATTTTCCAAACAAAAGCTCAGTGAGAGGAGGAGCATTGTTTTCCATCTTTGCAAATCTCTAATGTCTGGCTTAATAGAAGACAGCTGGATCTCCCACTCTGTTCAATCTGCTACAAAAACATTTTGGTTAAATTATATAGAGAAAATCCAGGCTTTCACAGACATGCAGATAGAAAAGGGAAGTCCTTGTGGGTCCCCAGAAGTATCTTGGAGACCTCCCGGGGCCTTAGATCCTCGGATTTCCCCCCTGGAGAGCCAGAGCTCTGACCAACCCAGGTGCCTCCCCATTGTGATGATAAACCAGCCACCCTGCTCTCTCCACCCTGAGCTTGCACTGTTCTCCTGTGACTCCTCCTCAGCCTCACTGACCTTCCCAAACCCTAATCTAGACCTGGGCCAGCTGTTTTGACAACAGACAGAAGCCCCATGGTATATGAGGAGCTATCAGACCTTGTCAGGTAGAGATGGCTCTTGCCATGTTGTCCAGAGTATCCTCCTGGAGCCAACATCTCTGGGGGACCCAAAACTGCCAGCTTCCCATAAACTCAGAGCTGGTGGAGATGGCAGCTATCTTTGGAGGCTCCTAGAGTACTGTAGTACCCAACTCAGGCTGCCATACAAAATATCCACCTGCTGGGAGGCTTTTACAGGCAATTATTTTCTCACAGTTCTTGAGGCTGAAAATCCTAGATCAAGGTGCAACAGGGTTAGTTTCTCCTGAGTACTCCCTGCTTGGGTTGCCTTGCAGGCATTTTCCATCTCGCGGCCTCCTTACATGGTCATTTTCTCTGTCTTGCTTTTGTTACAAGGAGATCAGGCCTATTCGATTAGGGCCCACACTTATGACCTCATTTAACCTTATCTCTCTAAAGGCCCTGTCTCTAAATACACTCACATGGAAGGTTAAGACTTCAACATATTAACACGGCAAGGTGGGGGCACACAATTCAGTCCATAACATAATGCATCTTGACACCTGAATCGGTCACTTTCCCTTCACTAGGACAAAATACTCAACACTCACAATTGAAAGGAAGAGAGGTTTATTTTGGCTCATGGTTTAGTCCATAGTCAGCTGGCCTCAAGACAGAAATGGCATGGTAGAAGGGCATGACAGAGAAAAAGCTACTCAATCCATGGCAGCCAGAAAGCAAAGAGAATACAGGAAGGATGTGAGAAGAATACAGTGCACCCTTCCAGGTCACGCCCCAGTGAGCTAACCCTTTTGACCAAGTCCCACACTTAACAGCACATTCAGCTATGACTCCACCAACGGATGAATCCACAATGGCTTCCCCATGATCCAATCACTTCCCAAAACTCCCAGCTCTGAACACATGAGACTTTTGGGGAACATTTTAGAGCTACACCTCAACACTACCCAAAATAACCATTTTCACCAGCTTCATTTCTACATATCAAATTATTTTCAATAAAATTCAAGATGTGAAACAATTAATAATCATGTCCAGAAAAGAAATGAGGACAATGAAAATTTTATTTTGTTGAACTCTGTATAGGTAATAATTCAGTTAAAAGCAAAAAATTTTATGCTGAGAAAAAGGGAAAAGAGAAATATGTTTAATTTTTATTAAAGAAGCAAACCTTAATTTTTTTCTGAAACAGTGAACTCCACTAAATCCAAAGAATCCTCTGCACATGGAGTAATTGACTGTGGTTATGCTTGTTTATCTTTGCAATCATACGAACATCTTTTATTTCAAATCATTAGATTTAAACAAGTTAAATGATGCCTGCTTAAAAAAACTAAACAATCCCTGTTTACATAGAAGAATATATAGTTCAGAGAAATGAATTTCACCTGAAGCAACTTCAAACAACTCCAAACTATTAGTGTCTTATTTCAGAATCCCTGCACACAACTGAGTCCACACAAATTGAGACTAGCTATAAAACAAGGACTACTCTGATGTGACTTCCATGTAGAAAATAATCTTTAATGAAAGATGAACGGTAATAATGATATCTACCTTACATATATATGTCTCAATTGATAAGCATCAGAAGTCATTGAAAAGTCTAGAAATAAGATCAACAGAAGAGTTTGGAGAGATGGATATCACCGACAGTATGTAGAGCTGTTGTTGCAGCATGATAATGAAAAGCTGATCAGTGTCTAATCAGTTTTACTGTTGATCTTAAATTCTCCATGAGCAATGACTTCTCATATTGCTCTCATCCAAAAATGGACCCTCCCACCACCCTACCCTTGATGTGACCTCAGTCATCTGTCTACCCATGTGCAAAGTCCATCTGTCCCTTAGTTTATCCCATGTGTAAGTGAAGAACTGCCTGGGTCAAAAGAACCCTTAGCCAGGGGTGTGTCCAGGTGCACATGATGAGTTTTAAGGGCTGGTGGAACACAGGTGTCTCCTTGTACAATTGACATGAGCAGAAAGCCTAAGCACAGGGGCTGGGACAGTATGTCAGAGCAAAGAGAAGAGAGGTACATAAGTGTGTCATCCATCTTCCTGTCCAGATTTATGGACTAATGGCTGAACCCTACGGACAAGGGAAAGGATTACAGAACAAAGCAAAAGAGGTTATTTCATGAGGGACTTACAAAACATAAGGGCTTGTATCCCGCTTTTTATAGTAGCACAATTCATAATAGCTAAATCTTGCAAGTAGCCTATATGACCATCAACAGATGAATAGATAAAGCAAATTTGCATGCAATAGAATACTACTCTGTCACAATGAAGGATAAACTTGGTTCATTTCTAGGAAAATGGCTTCACCTTGAGACCATAATGTTAAGAAGTGAAATAAATCAGACATATGAGCCTAAATACTACATGGTTTCACTTTTACAAGAAAACCAAAATGTAAGGAAAGAGCAAAGTGAAAGATAATAAGAAAATATTTTACAAAAGGGAAGGGGACCAGGAAATGGGGATAGAGGAAAACGAATAAAAAAGAATTAAGATGTATTACCTACATGTACCAATTCCCCATGAAGAATGTAATTGTTACACACTGCAGACATATACTGATAAAAAATAAAAACATAAGAGCTCAATCCTGAGCCACTGTGGCCTCAGGTGACAAAGAGAAACCTAGAGTCAGGGAAGATGGTGTCCTCCCACTGTGCATAGGACACTCATTGCTCTGGCATACCCCAGAAGCAGCATCCTCAGCCCAGAAGTGTCTCCAGGCCAGCCACAAGACTTCTTTTGCTGGCTTGGTGGATGGAAAATATTCTGGAAAGGCTCTTTCTGAAATGCAGGTGATTGCTTTAATAAGTCAGGAAACACTCATACACTTTTAACTCCAGAGATAGTTAGGTTGGCCTCACTTCTGCATCACATGTATTCTACTTCTACTTCTCCCAGTGTTGGCTTTGAGGGTGGTGGTATAGTTTACAACTAAAATAACCCACAAAGTCTCGTGTGTTCAGAGGTGAGGCTTTTGGAAGTTTCCTGGATCACTGGGTGCTGTACTCTGTAGTGGATTCATCTACTGCTGAGTTCATAGCTGAATGTGCTCTTAGGAGGTGGGATCTGGGGCCTGGTTGAAAGTGAGTCCTAGAGGGCATGACCTGGGAGAGTATATTCTTATCCCCAGATCTTCCTTTCTCCCTCTTGGCTTCCTGGTAGCCATGAGATGAACAGTGGTTGTGTGTCATGCCCTTCTATCATGTCATTTCTGCCTCGGAGCCGCTAACCATGGACTGAACCCTCTAAAACCATGAACCAAAACAAACCTCTCCTCTCCTAACCTTTTGGTGCCAGGTATTTTGTCCCAACAATAGAAAAGTGACAATTAATACACATGGCCACTGGGCACCAAACACAAAACAAGAAGTGTGACTTTCTCATAGGGTAGGACCACAAACCTCAGTGCAAGCACCCAGGTTCCAGAGATATCCAGATGCCTAGCTGTGTGCCATTCCTGTGGTACCCATCCATTTGTTCTTGCACCCTCTGCCCCTTTCCTGGAGCTCTCACCTTGCTTGCTTTGGATCAACCCAGACTACACTCTAGGTTTGCTGCCATGTCTTTGGGTCTGCTCTTTGGGTACTGGATCTAATCTTGCTTCTCAGCCCAGTATATCTTGGTGTAAAATAGCAATTCATTCTCTTCACGCACCTAACAGGAACTGCCAGCATCCACTCTTATCCTAACTTGGACCCAGGACTTCAGACCAGAAAAACTCTATCCTACTTTTCTCCAGAGAGAAAGTGTTCTTTTCCCATGAGGTCCTCAAACTGCCTCCCTCGTCCCCTGGCTCCTTTTAAAAACAAATCAATCTGTCCCATTTCTACAGCACAAGCAGTCCACAGCTTACAATGGTTCAACCAACAATTTTTTAGCTTGATGATAGTTTGAAAGCTATGTGCATTCAGTGGAAACCATACTTTGAATTTTGAATTTGGATCTTTTCCAAGGCTAGTGATAAACAGCATGATACTCTCTTGAGAGGCTGGGCAGCTGCAGTTTCACAGCCAGCACATGATCACAAAAGAAACTACTCACACTGCAAGATCTGCCTGTGCCCAAGAAACCCCCAAGCAGGGCTGTGTCTGGGTGTGAGTGATGGGGATATGAGAGATGTGTAATGTAGATATCTCGTATGATTTGCAAACTAAGATACTCAGTGGGTTAGAGATATTACACTCAGTTTCAATTTATGATATTTTCAACTTACAATGGGTTTGTCAGGTATACCTCAACATAAGTCAGGGAACATCTGCATACCTAACTGAGCATAGGATTCAGGGAGAACAAATCTGGCTTTATTTTTTACTCTCTGTGTAACTTTCAGGGAGCTGAGGAATTTGCCAGCATCTCAGTTTCTAGCATAAAACAATGCTAACCTTCCCCTCCACACAAACCTTCTGCCACACATCCAGAGCCCAGCATCAGATGTCATGCAGAGGTGCCCAGCAAGAAGGGAGGGTCCCTCACATCCACATGCACCAGTGGGATGATACCCCAGTCTTGTTTTCCTTCCTGTCAGAGTCATCTCTGAGCCCTTGTAGAATCATGTATCTGTACCCTGGGGCTCCTAGGGTCAACTCTCCCTTATCTAATCAACAAGCATGAACTGGGTCCCTACCTCAAAGTGAGTCACTGTGGTCCCAGAAGTGAGCATGTCACTCTTCCAGTTTTCAGTGTACCCTATCCTAGGCAGATTGGCAAATACAGTCACAGAGAAGTCTATCACAGAGGCATTTGTCAGTAGCCCCCAACCAGACAGGGGTTTTACGAGTGCACCCTGCCACTAACTAATCTGGAGCCTGCCTAATGAGACTCGTGCTTGTGATGTAAAGACTCAGAAAAGCCTTGCCAGTACAGTTCTAACCGAGAGATGACACCCTCAGAGACCATTGACCTTATGTCTCACTTGCTCCCAAAAAAGCCCCTTGAGGGTTTCTTAATCTTGGCAAAACATTGCACCAGTGTCTTTCCAATCAATCAATTAAAATATTTGAAAGAACAAATTTCCCTACCACAAAACAAAGCACATAGGCTTGACTAAAAAGCCATGTTCACATTTCCTCAGGATGGCTCTCCCATACAGTCCTCAGATTCCAGGTCACTCCCCTCTTTCTTAGCTTTCACGGGAGTGAATGTTCCAAGAGCCTTTGCTCCTCTATAGCTGGATCTCCTACTGGCTCCCCTTTGCTTGGCTCAGAGCTATGTGTTCAGAACAGATTGCTCTATTTGAAGCCAGTAGACTCTGCCTAAGCATCCCAGTTACATTAGCTCTCAAAGTACTCCCCCGTTTCTCAACAGAGAGTGGGAAGGAGGTTGAAGGAATAAAACTACTTCTAATAGGTGATTACAAATTCCCAAGGCTTCTTAACTTCAGCTTTAACATGCAGAGGAATATAAAAGTAAGACTAGAATCCTTGAGAGAATCAAATGGCCATGTCCCTGCTTAGCAAAGTAAGCCAAGGGGCACTTGGTGTTCTAGAACAACCTGATCCCTAGTGTGTGAGAATTGGCCCCTAGGTGCCATGAGACTGAAGAATCAGGCAGGAACATTCAGGAGTGCACATTTCATTTATAGGGGAAGGGGGCTTATTGATAGAAGTATGGTCCTAGGAGGCAGCAAGACTAGTTGGATCTTCACAATTGGGTCAACAGGAAATTGTATATATGGATTAGGACAAAAGTGACTTCATATTGCCTGAAAGGTACTAAATGCATCTTAAGCAAATACCAGAGTCAGATGAATCCCTGAAGCCAATTGAATTAATGCTATTAAAAATAATTCAATTACTTTGTACAGAAGTAAGAAGAAAGTGCTTTGAAGGCATCTCAGGATTCAGCAAGTTCCCACCCATTGCAGGATCAAGAACACAAAAGTGTCAACCTCTCATTTGAGAAGAGAGCCCCTTGAACACCTGCTGGAGAACAATCTCCTAGGAATGCATTGCCCAGGATTCATTTGACTGTGCTCAACCACCCAGGCACTCAGAGCCTGCTGCACCCATGGTCCAAGGGGGCCTGGATACTGCTTCCACTCACAGTAGACATTGGTCCCATCCTTTTGATGCTGGTTTTAACAGTATGCAGAATGCAAGGCTTGTAGGGTCATGCAGGCTTCCATTCAGATTTCAAAAGAAGGTCAGGATGCCATGCAATGTACCCCTGACAGGGCAATGTGTGAACCTGTTGGAACCAAAAGTGTAGTAGAGGCCCTAGGACATTGCAGATGCCAGGAACATGGAAAACTGTAGGACGCAAGTACAGCCAGCTCAAGAGAGAGGCTATATGGCCTACAACCAGCAAGACCATAGAGAAGGGGCTATCCAAACCCTTTGTACCTCACATTTTACCACCTTGTGTCCCAAAATACTGCATATGGAGCTACAGGACTTAATATTTTCCCTGCTAGGTTTTGGTTTTGCTTGCACCTGATTCTCTTTTATTCTGATTCTTCTCTTCCAGAATGGGAATGTTTACTCCATGCCATTTTATCTTGAGATTATTTAATTTGTTGGGTTTTTTTTTTTTTTTTTTTTTACTTTCACAGAGGTTGCTGGGGATATAGCTCAGTGGCATAAGCACATGCCTGGCAAGTTCAAGGTCCTGAATTCAATTCCCAGTA
>NW_004955456.1:12784518-12820913 GCF_000276665.1 Chinchilla lanigera
CACTGAGTCTCAGAAAAGAGTTGGATTTGGACATTTGGAAAATGTTGGAACTATTGAGACTTTGGGAAGGGGATTATTTTTATTTCAGTTGAACACAAGATAGTTGTATCATGTTAGGCAGAATTATGGCCTTAAGTTTTTTGGACATTAAGTATGGCTTTAGGTGATGTATTTGGATTCAAACTGACAAGAAGTGGGATGTGAAAGTTAAGCTTGATTGTGTCAATTTTATTGGCTTGGGAGCTGCCCAGGGCATTGATGGAACACACTTCTGGGCGTCTGGTGGGTCATGAAGGCGTGATCTTAGGACCTCTGTCTGGGCTCTTGCCCCTTCCTCTCCAGCACTGTTCCCCTGCTGTTTCCTAGGCACCATGAACTGAGCAGCTTTGTTCCACAGGTGCTTCCACCAGATGTTCCAGGCTTGGACCCAGCCAACCATGGACTGAATCCCTTACCACATGAGCCAAATTAAACTTGTCCTCCTTTAAGTTGTACACGTCAGGTGCTGTGTCCCACCAGTGGGAAAGCTGACTAAATATACCTTCCGTATTTCAGGCTACCAAGCCTTTCTAACATAGCACCTCATGTCAGACTCACAACATTTCTGGATGGTGATATTCTGCCAAAACCAGGAGTTCTGGCTCCAAAAATCTTTATTCTTCACTCTACTCCTTACTGCTAGCTCAGAGGGAGGAAAGGCACTTTTTATAAGGAAGTGGGGCTTGAAACCATTGATGACTCTGAAAAATCTCTTGTTATGGTTGATACATTGTGTCAACTTGGGGAGCTAGAGGTTTGGCTAAGTGACTCAGCAGTTCTGCATCTTGAGGTGAAAGGACATGCCCTTCCCCTTCTGGGATGTTGTTCATTGTCAATGAGGGCATGGAGATTATGTGAGTGCTACACGCCCCCTGGGTGGGGGTAGTCTGCTTACAATATAAGGAAGAGAAAGCAGCTGCTTGCCACCACTCCTCCCTTTTGTACTTGCTGCTTTTGCTATCCTCTGCCACTGTGAACTGTAGCCCTCTGCCCTGTGCCACTCTGCTTTGGAGCCAGCTGAGTCTGGAGTGTGGACTGAAATCTTCACAGACTGTGAGCTAAATAAACCTTTCCTTCCTTAATTTGGGGCACCAGTTATTTTATCTCAGCAGCAAGAGAAAAGTAACCAAGACATCGCCTAACTCAATAAGGCCACTGACCTAGCACATCAGACCTTGAGAGTATCACCTTCAGGCCCCTCTATTTAAGAGTAGAGCTGCATCTTCTTTGCCTGTCAGAAACTACCCAACATCCACCCCTAACTTCGTGTGTCACCCTTTCAGTGTGTGTTGAGGTATTCAGATGGTTTATTAATAAGTAACCATTATTGACTTGACATCCTGCTGTCACTTAAATAAATGGCAAAATTAATGAGGCCTCTAATAATATGCAGGCTTCTTGTGCTAATCATTTTTGGTGAACAAATTAATTGTTAATATACATAGCAATATTAATCATTCCAAGAATCAACATTTGTGTTGGAGGTGAGCTCTGGGATCTAAGAGAAAGGACACAATAACATTGGCAGTTTTTGGGAAATGTTTGGAGACTGACCAAAGAAGGTAGACTCAACGGAGGAAGAGGCTTAATATGAGCGTTACTGATGATGGGGTAGGGAGGAAGACCTTCTGACCCACGTTTAGTTTCAGCCCCTCTTCTGTGGTCCAGATATGCTTTGTTCACCCAATTAGTCTATGTCCTAGAAGCCTTATCCCCAGTATGGCAGTGTTGAGGTGGTAAAATCTTTAAGAGGTGGGAGTCTAGTGGAAATTACTTATATCATGTGAGTTCCACTTTCATAAATGGATTAATGCTGGTCTCAACCAGGATGGGTCCCTTAGGAGTGGATTAGTTTCCACAAGTATAGGTTGTTACAAAAAGCAGTCTGGCCCTTCCCAGATCTCTTGCTTTCTTTCTCATCACATGATCCCTTCTACATATGGCAAATTCTCTTTCCACTTCTCCATCAGGTCAGATACAGCCAGGGGCCCCTCACTGAGACATGGCCACTATGCTGTTTGGATTTTTCAGCCACAAAAAAACTTAAGGTACATAAACCTGTTTATTAATAAAGCACTCAGTCTTATGCATTCTGTTACAGCAACACAAAATGGACCAAGACCCCTCTGCAACCTCTTCTCATGATGGCCAAGGTCTCCAAATCTGATCCGCCCATATCTTCCCAGTTTTACTTTTCATAGGCATGAAATGGTCTATGCACAAAGTCTCCCTTTGCCTCATTACTTCACCTAATTCACCTTCTCACTGTCTGCCCCTAAAATCACACTTGCAAAAAGGACCTTCTCAAACCTCTGGCCAGATCCCCTCTTCAACTCTCATGACTCCCAGGTTTTGCTGTTTTATAGCTCTTATCATACAGATTATATTGTTCATTTATGTGTTTTTCTTATTCCCTTGGCTGTGAACCTTTCAAGGACATGATCTTTGTCTGATTCATCTCAGACTCCCTAATACCCCAGTGGTTCTTAAATATTTGATGCACAAACGGATGTGTGAATAAATCTTTGTGGAAGTACAGACTGTAAGAGAGACTAAGAAGTCAGCAGGGGGAAAGACTAGGAATTGAGTCAGTAACAAATGGAGACCTAGGCTGATGGAGGCACCTGAAGTTTCCTGCAGAGGTTTTGTAAGTAGTTGACATTTGGAAGTACATGGGTTTAGTGTAGACTTAAGAGGCTTAGAAGGAACTGGTAGGGAATACTAGGCAACAGTACAGACTTCTGCATCCAGATCCAGCAATTGTTGTTGATACTTGTGGAAGACACAGTTTAAGATACTGCAGAATAATTACCAAATATGCTTGGATCAAGCTCTGCATGAAAAAGGAAAATCAAAATGGGTGAACTGAAGCAGGGTGAACTGGGAAGTGTATCCCAGGAGGTCCCAGTAGGCAAGAAAGAGCTTGGAACCAAGGACAGAAAGCCAGATTCCCTTCAATCCATGCAAGAGCCTTTCTTATTGGTTAATATCTCTTGCTCTGAGAAGTGTCCGGTGTCTTGTTGAGGAAAAGAGGTGAGCAAATTGTGTATCCATGAAAAGGGAGGTCTCCTTGGAAATTTTTGCTTCCTCTCCAAACATCCTTGGAGGCGCTTGACTCTACTCATGCAAGAACTCACATCAAGAGGTTCTCCAAAAGACAAAGTGGTAGGAGATTCCACTGAATAGCTGTAAGCAAGCTCTCAGGTCACACTAGCATGATGGTTTTGAGATTCACATGAAGTTGCCTGGCCTGAAGACTATGGCTGTAAGTCCCTCAACACCCAAAGAGAAATTTACTGAACTCCTTCTATGTACCAGTGTATTCATCAACTTTCCCATCACTGGGACACAATGCCCAACACCCATAACTTAAAAGAAGAGAGGTTTATTTGGTTCCAGTTTCAGGGGACTCAGTCCATGGTTTGCTCACTCCAGAGCAGAAACATCAAGGCAGAAGGATCTGAAGAGGAATGCAGCTCACCTCAGGGTGGTCAAAAAGCAGAGCAGGGGAACAACACCAGAGAGAAAGTGCTGGGACCAGAAGCCTGGTTGCTTCCATAATCCATCCAGACATATCCAGAAGTGTATTTACTCAGCCCCTGGCCAGGTCCCAAGCTAATCAAGTTGACAATCCAGTTTAACTGTCACAACCACACACTGTGCTAAGGGCTTAATTTCAAAAAGTCTTTCCTGCTCAAATGAGTTTCTGAAGTGTATTAGTTCACCTGAAATAAAATCTCAGGAAGCACAACTGCAGAAAGAACTCCAGGGCTGTGGTGCTGACCCAGAATTTGTATTTCAAGATTGTTTGTTTGACAGTCGCTCTTCTTGCCAAGAAGGGGGCTAATGTTAAGAATTGGGATTTTCTTTCATCATACAAAGCAAGAATATATATATATGATAGGCTTTATTCCAGTTCAAAATCTAAAAACTCTTTATGAAGTAGAAACAGTCCAGTATGTTAGAAGGCTTAATGCCCCCTGGGAAATAAAATTGCATTAATATTCAAAGATGGTGCAATCCTTCTTCAAGTTTCACAACTGATACTAAATTAAGCCATGAGGTGCAACCATGCTAATTGGCAAGAAGCGCATGATAGACAATAATGGAGTAAAGGTTCACTTCTTGCTCCAATTAATTAAAAAAGAGGATTTTTTAAAAATGAAAGAACAGACTCCCACATACACCATATGGATGCTACGCACCTAGATTGACAAGCGACTTTCCTGCACAGTATGACACCACAATCCCATCCTCCACAAGTCTAATGTGAGGTGAAATATTTTTCATATATTAGCATGCCAAGACTTAGTATTTCAAGTCCAATATGGTGTTTTAATTCAGTCAGATATGCCTTTGGGTTCCTGTATGATATATAACATAAATCCTTCAATTGAAATAAATATCTTTCAGTTAGAATCTGGTTCTGGTCACCGGGCTTTCTCAGGTCAGATGGTTGTTAGAGATTATAAAGCATACAAACTTTCTCCTCTGCTCTGCCAGAGTCTAGGAAATGGGAAAGGAAAAAAGTCATTGTAAATGGGAGCAAACAACCCACTTTATTAAAGTCCAGTACTCAATGATTCCCAAAGTTGACCTTGAGACATGACTTAGGTGTAAGGCCAGTGTGGAGGCTGCTTCTGTCACTGCCTCTCTTAGCTCGGTTTCCTCCCAAAATGGGCTCTGGGGTGTGAGTAGGTTATTTGTGTGATAATTTCTAGAAGCAGCAGTGAAGGGCCAAGAATAGTAGGAAAGGAGGGGAATCCTACACTGGGTACATAATGGAGTTCATTGCTGTGGGCATTTGGGGCTCTCAGGATGCCTACCCAAGATCAGCTGGAAAGTACAAATCCACTAGTCTCCAACCCCATTGGTGGGGTATGATACTTTCCTCCAGCTTATCCCCAGCTTGGTGGTATTGGTGTGACAAAACTTTAGGAAATGGTGCCCAGGAGAAAGTTTAAGTCACTGGGGACATGTCCTTGAGAAGATGGTGAATCCCAGTCACTCTTTCAATTTAGCACCATAATCCAAACAGGTGTGCTCTGCCACCCTTGCTTCCATGATGTGCTGCCTCACACAGGTCCAAAAACAATGGATCCATAGGACCATGTGCTCTGACCTGTGCAGCCAGCAGGGTCCTGAGAGGGAGCAATGGAAATTAAGAGAAAACAAGACACATATAGAAAAGGTGGGACTGGGTGGGACCTGACCTCTCTGATGGAGAGGCAGCAACAACCCAGCACAGTCTCTGTCTTTATTTACACACAGTAAAAAGAGGGGAAACATGCAACAGGGCTGAAAGTACAAAGTCTCACTGTTTTGCTCAGAAGACTGAAAATGAAACATTCTCAGAGCTATTTGTACTATAGTCAACAGAGAGGAATACCAAGGCCAGACACTTGCTGGATTGGCTTTGCTCTAGTCCCAACAGCTTGTTTACAAAGCTCACCTCTGGCCCTCCATGTTCTCAGGGCTGACCCCCTGAGACATTTGCTCTAACCCCAAATGTGCGGCCAATTTCCAGCTCATCCACTTCCCACACTGCAGAAGGAAACTTCCAAAACTATAAGTCACAATAAAATTTCCTCCTTGCAATTTTCTTATCTCAAGTATTTTTGTTACAGTAACAGGAAGCTGACTAACACAGCATATGAATGAGTTCCTACCAACGTCAGGAGTGTCAGTTACACACTAAGGGTAGGGAATGGAAGGTCACTGTGGGTACTTGAACTATGCTATGATTGGGTCAATATGGCTAGCAGCCTACTCAGGAGCTGTCCCTCACAGCTGTGACTAAAACTGCCTGGGGGGATAGGAGGGTGCAACTTGGAGTATTACTAATAATACATTCTCCAAAAGTGAACAGGAGACTTGCACTGGGGAGAGCTGTGTCCATTATGTAGCCAGTGTAGAAGATAGTAGTCCACTAGTTGTATTGCTTAGAGGTCACCCTACTCAAGTACAACTTCATTTTAATTATATCCACAATCTTTTTTTCAAGAAAGACCACGTTCTGCATACTGAGAGTTAGGACTTTAACATTTGAATTAGAGATAGTACGCAAGTTTCAACCCATAAAACCGAAAGACAGATTTATTCACAAGCATTTCTTCAGTAGGCTACATCTGCACCAAATCTGTGAGGAGCTCAAAGGAGAAAGAAAAGGTGTTCTCCTGCCCTGGAGGGTGCAGAAACCCTTTGGAGAAGCAAAATGGAATATGTCAGAAAGACACCAAGTTCTAAGCCATCTGGGTAACCCAGGCTTTCATGTTGTCCTCACAAATTCTCTGTGAGGATGTTTTCATACCCCAGTGTGACAGATGATGAAACTGAGGCTCACTGAGCCCAAGTTCACACAGTTGATGAGAGCTTCAGGATTGAAAGCCACTCCTTTGGGGCTAAGCTGCTGACAGTTTCCTTGTATCTCAATGACAAACTTGTTTACCTCTGAAAGACTAGCTCCAAATTAAGCCACATTCAGAGCATTGGGGATTTGGACTCTAACAAGCCCTTGAGTGTGTAGGGGCAGGGTGACCCCAATTCAGCTAATAACTCAAGGAGGTGGCAGACATTCAGGAAATCATCAATCCATTCTAATAGAAAAGTCAAAGTCGTGGCTTCTGCCCACCCACTCCAAAATACAAATGGCATGCAGGGAGGGGCTCAATGCATCCCTCAGATTAAAGGAAATTGGGGTCAGCTTCCTGTCTTCCCAGTTTGGAAGGATCACAACAACAGGATCTCCTGGATTACCAGTACGAGAAACAGTTTTTATTTTGCTGATCCACATTTCAGTTTTGGAGTGAAATCCTCCTGGTTAGGAATTCCTATCACTTATGAAGTCAAACATAAAGGTCAAGCCATATTTCCAAAGAAAACGTTCCATTCCCCCTCTATTTTCTTCTGGGTTTTATTTTAGACAAAAGTGTTTTCTGCAATTAGATAGCTGCAGCTGTATCTTATTTCCTTTACCATTAATCTTTTATAAGCTGTGAAATTAACAAGGCTCTCCATGACCAACCTGTGAAATCTGCCATCTCTTCCTGCCATTCACATAAGGTCTTCGCTTGGAGATGCTCTGCTGATAGCACTTGAGCAATTTTGATGAATGTTTCTCTCCTTTTCTTACAAGAACGCTAATCTTATGACATTTCTCTCCCTATGTACATTCATTAGAGGACTCTGAGCTCTCCACACTGTGGTGGAGATGAAATTCAGCACTCTGTTTGCTGACATTATAGTTGTCTGCTAACATGGAATTACTGATGATGTGGCATTAAAGAATTAGGTCAAATAATGTGGATAAACCTTTAGGATTAAAGGATCTCTGCTCATCTCACTGACCAGTATTTTTTAAATCTAGTTATACTCAAGCATGCCCAGTATACTCATTGTTCATTCATTCCTCAGATTGTAATGTGTGCTCACTGTGTTTTACCAATGCTTGTAGACACTGAAGAAACAGACCGCTGGATTTCTAGGAATTTTCAGTACAGGGAGGAAAATTGGAAGAACAGCACGTTAATGAAAATAATATAATGGGGTGAGTAAGTAGCCTGGGAACCCGAGGATTTAGAGACAATCTCTGCCTGAAGTCTGAATGGGCTTCTTAAGCAAGATAAGATTCAGCTCACCCTGCAGGATGAGAGTTTGCTCAGTGTATTATGGTGTGGATGTGGGAGGAGGAAATAATATGCGCATAAAAGGAATGCATGATGTGTTCGGAGAAGAAATATGTCTTCCCAACAGAGTGTGCACATAGAAAATGTGCTGGAGAGGACAGAAGGGGTCAAATCCTGCTTAACTTGTACACTAGCCCACAGAACTGGCCTTGACCTAAAGAAGATTAGCTCCAAACCAAGGTTGGTGAAGACAGCACTCCTTCAGCCTCTTGAGAGACCAAGGTGTGATATGGGACACAGCAGGAGGAACGTTGAGTCCTTCACTCCTACATCAATCAAAGCAATTTGGCTCACGTGAGGACAGCAGCTGAAGATGGAAAGGAGACACAGACTCCAGACATGTTTCCCAAAGGAAGATATTAGTCAAAGAAACAGGACCAACAGGGGATAGATACAGATATAGATATGTAGCTGTAGTTAAAAAGAAATCTATCATAAATAATTGGTTTCTATGATGTGGGAAGCCAAAACATGCCAAGATCTGAAGTCAGTTAAGTTGGAGATGCAGAGAAGCAGCTGGTTTGAGTTCCACATGGGGAGCTGGTGGGCTTGAGATCCAAGGAGAACTGCTGCTTCAGTTTGAGCCCCAAGTCAGGAAAAGAGTGCTACTTGTGAGAGGATCAGCCTTTGAGTTATTCAGGACATCAGAGGATCAGACGAGGCCACCCACATGAGGGAGAGCCATCTGCTCCACCCAGGCTACCAACTCAGCTGTTACCTCACCTCAACCAAAAGCTTCCTCATGGTTGCAAGCAGAATAGTATTTGACTATATATCTGGGCACCCCATATCCCAGGAAAGCTGACACATAAATTAACCATCACAGTGGAATTAGTAAAACTTGGAATCGCCAATGTGGTTGTAGGGAGTAAGCTGAGATTGAGTCTGAGGTTTGCAGATCATGCAGCTGTGTGAGAGGAGATGCCTCAGATATTTGGGTGTCATGCTCATCTGTAACCAGTATAGCCCACAGTGGGTAAAGTGATGCTTAATCTCTGCTGGCTAATTTCTACACTTCCTGGTCCTGATGAAAGCTGAGCCCTGTCTGTTCTTCTCTGTTTAACATACTTCCATGTAAGATCTTCACAATACCATGTTCAGGATCGACAAGTACCAAATTACCCAGTCACTTCAGAAACATACTTGAAGCCTGGCTGGAAGATGCTCTTCAGTATCTTCGCAGAAGGCCTGGGCAGCCATGCTGCACACCAGGGGCAAAGATTACATGCAACACAAGTTTGCGGGGACAGGAGATATGACTCACACAACCTGGAGAAACAGCAGGAAGCCTGTGAGCTGAGACAGAAGCATAAAATCGCTCTCCATCCTCTCCACACTGCTGATGAGCCCAGAAGTGGAACCTGAGCAGGGTCACCTATTCAGGGTCTGATGTACAAAATTAAACTGAACCAGGGATGCTCCCACAGTGGGGAACATGAGGAAGCTAAACAAAGAAGCACTGGGAGGGGCCAGGGATATAGCTCAGCAGCATAAGTGCTTGCCTGGCAAGCCTGAGGTCATGAGTTCAATTCCCGGTCCCCCTCCCCACAAAAAAAGCACTGGGAACACAGTCAAAGAATGGTATGATGTGAAAACGAAGTTCTGGCAACGCGATATTGTGTGAGCAAAAGTTCTGAAAGTAGGAACCATGAGTCAACACATCCTATCACAATAAGAGATAAAAGAAAGATTGAGGCTTGGTATGGTTTCTATTCTACATGTCCCTTAAAGTCTCATGCGTTAAAGCCCTGGTCCTCAGCTGGTGCTACTCCTGGGAAATAGCATAAACTTCAGAATGTAAGGCCGAATTGGAGTGAATAGGTCGTTGTGGCCTTGCCTTTGAAAGATAAATCTTGTCCCCTATCTCCTTTCTCCCTCTTGCTCTTGCTCCCCCTCTTCCTCTTCCTCTCTTGCTAGCTCCCTCCTCCCTTTGTCCCTACCCTTCCTGGTCACCTTCCTGGCTGCCATAAGTTTCTTCTGGCTTTGCTCCACCATGTCCTTCAGCCATGATATTTCTACTTCATCACAGGCTGAAGAACAAGGGAGGCAGCTTATGATGAACTGAAACCATAAACCACCATAAACCTTTCCTCCTTCAAGTTCCTTTTCTCAGGAATATTATCACAGCAACACAACACTGAAATAATGGGAAGATATAGACACCTCCCACTTGGATCCAGGCCCAGGGGTGGCTCTAATGGATCTTAGCAATTTCTCCCACATCCACCTTTGAGTAAACTTGAGGATCTATTTTTGTCAACAAAAGAACCGGGCTAGAAATTATCTTGATTCCACTCACCAAAAGCCCAGAAATCTGCTGCGTTATAAAGGCCGTGCTTTGGTTTAGATGGAGAGTGTCTCCCAAACCTCAGGAGTTCAAAGATGGGGCTTTTGGACTGTTATTGGGTCATGGGGCATCGTATTCATCAGTGGATTCGTTCACTGACTTGAGCTCAACAGCTGAGTGTGCTGTTGCGAGGTAGTGTCTGGTGGGAAGAGACCAGTTGCTGAAGGCATAAGCTGGAAGGGTCTATCTGCTTCCCTTCTCTTTCTGCTTCTTGGCTACCATAGCATGAGCAGCTTTCTTCTACCAGGCCTTCCCACCATGTAGTTTTTGCCTTGGAGCTGGCAAACCATTGGCCGAAAACATGAGCCAAGATAAATCTCTCCTTGAATTGTGGGTGTCTAGTATTATGTCCCAATGATGAGTAAGGCAGCTAAGGTGGTCCAGCCTTTTCTGATGACCAGCATTAGATGCCCAGACATTAGTTAGCACCCCTGGGGATGACAACCACTGTACCTACCCATGAGGGAAGCCAGGAGCTGTGTGCAGCCCATTCTCTACCCTCCTGACTCTTCCCACTAAAGGTTCCAAGGACTCATTCTCTTTCTTCTGGCTCCACCCACATAACTACTGCCATCACTGTCTCTCACACGGGGCCTCATCCTTCTCAGACCTGCCTATGGAGTTGGACACAGTCTTCCCAGCTCCCCAAAGACAAAAGCCTGTCTTTTGCAAACGTTTTAGAGCCTTACATAGTCAAATGGTGGAATGACTCCCAGGAAGCGGGAATAACACATGTATTGAATTTACAAACTTTTCAAGTGCACAAGGTCTTTGAGTCCCTATTTCTAGTTCACAGGCTTCCCATTCTGAGCTGCTCCCAGCATCTCCAGGGTCCCAAGCACTTCCATCTCACTAAACAGGGTGTAGCTCAGCAAGACCCAGTTCTCAGACCTTGGCCACGATCAAGGCCACCCAACAACTGTACTCTCCTTCACCAAGGTTTCTTACCCCAGTGCAGGGCAGCAAGGAGACAAAATGGAACTGTGTGTATAAATTAGAACCCAATGAGGGATCCTCATTCTTAGAGGATTTGCCCATTCCCCTGATGCTGGACCACTCTAGAATGTTCCCTTGAGTTGTATCCTCTTCCTGCTCATCTCTGAATGTGTCTATGATTTCAAATGACTGGAAGCAACCTCTATCTTTGCCACAAGCAATGAATAGATCCCTATTTGCCCAAAGTTGCACAGTTTACCTAGGATAAAATCTGGTACCCCAAATTCATATTGTACTCTTTTCTTTCTTTGGCCTCACCATAAATTTGTTCAGCCATCAAATCACTCTTTAAAATGTGTTGACATTGCTCCACAGTATTTTGGTTTTTGAGTGTGGGTCTGCAGAATTCCCAGAGGGAGCAGTTTTTCTCTGGAATCTAGGAGCTGTCACAGCATACAGCATCCACTAGGAGCACTTGAAATATTGCCAACCCATCCTGAAAGCACTACACAGCACACAAAGAGAATTGTACCTGGAGTCAACAAGCTCTTCAACCATTTACCTACTCAACAAATATTTATTAAGCCTCCACCATGTACTTTAGCACTGCTCTGGGTGTTAAGAATATATCCATGAGCACACAAGGCAGTCAGCATGCTTCCTGCCTTTACAGAGTACAGTTTCTTTATGCCCTTGAGCTGCATGACCTTGAGTAATTCACACCATCCTCTTGAGCCTGATTCCTTTCCTAGTGTACTGGGATAAAGATGTGGACCTTCTAGAATGTTAAACTGAATAACAGATATAGCCACCCATGGTATAGCACTTGGTACATTCATGTCATTCAAAAGCATTAGCTGACACATTGAGATTTTTCCATCTTTACTTAGAATTCCCAGAAACACCATCAAGTTGATGGGAACCACCTTATGGCACAATCAGACTCAAACTTGGGGTTTGTGATCCAGTCTGAAAACACTCAAAGGGTAAGAATTCACAGAGTGTGGCAGCAAAGCAAATATAAACCTCTTTATGTGGCTCCCTGCTTAATTTATTTCCAACTTTGTCTTAAGTGACATTTCTCGCCAATATATATGAGATGGAAAAATATCTAACTAGAGTTAAAATTCCCGGTGAATGCTCCAGATTCATAAATCAGCTCCCGTGGGCGCTAGCAAGCAGGTCGGTAGTGTACTACTGCCCCCGTGTGTAGTAAAATTGGCTAGCAAAAGTCTGGGAACTGAGCAGATGTTAGGATTTTTTTTTATTATTTTTTTAGCAAGAACACTTAAGAAGGAGAAAATGGACTCTCAAAAATCCTCTTTATCCAAGATCAAATAGAATAAAACCCAATTAAGTCAGTGCAGCTGTCGGCTGTTTAACCAACTCAAAGGGCACATCCTTCCTCTCCCTCCCTGTGGGCTCTTTCTCTCCCTGATGTGCAGTGGACACCCAGCTCCACTTACAGGAAACAGATCCATTAACCCCAGAGACAGGGAGAAAAAAAATCTCCTAATAGGGTACAAAGCTCACGCATGCCCCCAAATGGCAAGATGTAAGGGTCATACAACCTAGAAGGAGGAACTAACCAGTAGGTAAACTGACACAGTCTAATGAAAATAGACAGAAGGAAACACAGGTCCTGCAGGGTACTGAGGAGAGGGGCTAGTCCAGTGAGAGGTTGGGAAACCCCCATGGAAGGAAGCATCTGTGACAGCTTTGTGACCCTCTGGCAAAAATAACTGAGAAAAGCAACTTAAAGGGAAAGATTTACTTTGGCCCATAGTTTCAGAGGTTTCAGCCCTCGGTCCTAGCTGGGTAAATGTTCAAGTCCATAGTGAGACAGAGACATCATGGCAGAAGGGCATGGTGAAGGAAAGCTGCTCAACTCATGGCAATCAAGACACAGAGGGTGAAGCCCAAAGGTACCAGGGACAAGATTTAGTCCCCAAACCCATATTCCAAGATCTGCTTCATTCCACCAGGTCTCACCTCGTTTCCATCACCTTCCAATGATGCCATTAAATCATAGTCACATCTGTGGATTAACCTACTCAAAGAAGTTAGAGCCCTTCTGATCCAATCTCTTCCCCCAAAGCCCACCAGCCTTTAGCACACGAGTTTGGAGGAATATTTCAGATCCAAACCATGGCATCATCGCTTACTCAGCCAACAAGCAGGCAACTGAGAGTGACCAGCAGAATTCACATACTACAAACAGAGTGTGGAGACCCGACAGAGCAAGCACTTTGGGAAACTGAGTGTGTCGCCAGCAGGATTAGAACACAGGGTATGAGAAGAAGGGTTTTGGCAAATGGAAATGTCACAGGGTGGGTCAGATTGTGGGGGTCACTGCCTGCCAGGCTGAAGATGAGGATGGAAAGGCGGGACCACAGAGTGTCAGAAAGGAGAACTTGAAGGTCTGACTCTGCCCGGGGACATGAGGGACAGATACATTGTAGGAAGGAGCTAGGAGGCAGAGAGCCCAGCAGAAGGCCATCAGAACAGTCTGGGGCAAGAGATCAAGTTTAAATTAAAGATCAAAAGAAAATGATCGGGAAATGATTACAGGGAAAATTGTTCGGTCTTGGGAGGGAGTAGCCATGTCTATGCTTTGCCCTAGCAGCACTATAATGGAGATGGAGACCTAGCAACTCTTTTGCACTCTGGAATTATCTTGTTCCCACTCACAAAAAAGTGCCCCTCCTGCTGCCTGGTTCTATTTTCAGTCTTCTCACCTCTGCGGACAGGTCTCCAAGCCTTCTGTCTCTCCTCTTCCCACCTTTGCATCACCCTGGGATAGCTTCCACCAATGGCAGAGACTTAAAGTGGCAAGCCCTATGTGCTGATGATTTCACCTCAAAGGCGGCCAGACAACACAAAGGTGAGGAGTAGCGGAGCTTTCCATCATGACAGCAGCTGGCTGGGCTTGGGCTCGGGCCCAGGGCCCTATCTGCCGTGGATGTCAGAAGCTGACTGCTCCGAAGAATACTCAATCTGCCCACTCCCCCTGAGAACACCTGGGTTTTACCAGTGGTCTTGTTTGGAGAGACACACAGAGGTATCACCCCTTGGGAGATAAGGTGAAAGGGGAAATAGTCAGAACTCATTTCTAACTGTGCAATCTGGACAAGCCAATCTCATTTAAGAACCTGTCCTCCCATCCACTGGGACAAGCAGTAGCTTTCTCCTGGGGCAGCTGTGAGGTAGAAACAGGTCACATAGGTGAAAATACTTCCAGAGAACAAACCATTGGACAGGCGGTGGTGATTGTCTCCAGTAAGTGGATCTTGTGGAGACAAAGACCGGGACATCCTGGCCTTCATCCCAATCCATTTTTCTTTCAGTACTGAGTATTAAACCAAGGCCCTTTCACTGAACTACATTCCCAACCTTTTAAATTTAATTTAATTTAATTTTACTTTATTTTATTTTTGAAGTAGAGTCCACTAAATCAGTAATTTGCGCAGACTGAGCTAAAATTTTATGTCTTCCTGCCTTAGCCTCTGAGTGCTGGGATTACAGGAATGTACCACCACATCTGGCTTCCCGCACTCCGAAAGGTGAAATGAATGTGTTATATCAGACTGCATCCAGAAGGAAGGGTCTGCATTAGAATCTGTCCTGTGGGTATAAACTGGTATGCTATAAGAATAGGAAGCTGTCAAATGCCTATCCTACATTTCCTGACAACAGAATTTGGACAACCAAGAAAAGGGTAGCTTTCAGATATGCACTGAAAAATACTGTCCACTGGGCATTAATAACTAAAGGGAGGATTGCGTTTAAGTGGTTAGAGATTGAATTGTTTACAATTACTCTCAACAACATGGATGATGAGTCTACAAACACAATGTTGAGTACAAGATAATAAACGCAAGAGTATGTATTTGTGATTTTACTCAGATAAAGCATGAATACAGGCAGAAGTCATTGATGCTGCTAGAAATTACAACCGCGGTTCTCATGAAAATAAAGGAAATTATTGAAACATAGGGTAAGGGGGCCACCAAGGACTGGCTTTGTTCTGTTTTTGTTTCTCCTTGTGATGTGTTTTCGTTTTTGACCTGGGTGGTGATTACTTGCATATGTTTGGCTTGTGAAAATATCTAGAGCCCATGCACTTATAATTATGCATACTTTACAGGTTTGTGTGTTTGTTTAAGTACACTGAATCCTATTATAATAAATATAACTCTTTGGCAGATATGGTGATGCATACCTGAAATCCTAGCATTCTCTGGGAGGCTGAGGCAGGAGCATCTGGAGTTCAAGCCTAGTCTGGGCAGTTTAGCAATTTAGCAAGATTTTATCTCAAAATAAAAACTAAAAAGAATTGGGGATGTAGCTCAGTGTAAAGACTTTGGGTTTAATTCCAGCACCACCATGGGGAAAATAATCTTTGCCTGTGGTCACCATCCTGAGTCCACCCTTGTTATGGTTTGTGTCTGGATATCCCCCCCAAAAGCCTCATACAGTCAAGGGGTGGGCTTCTAGAGTTTTTTCTTGATTCATTGTACGATGCTGGGATTATAGGTATGAGTGCTATACCCATAAGCAGGTAGCCTGCATACATTATAAGGAAGGAAAAAGGCTTCCCATTGGTCCCCCCTTTTTGCTCTTTTTGCTTTTGCTGTTTATTTGAGGTCATGAACTGTTGCCCTCTGCCACGTGCCACCCTGCTTTGCGCTAGCCGAGTATGGACTGAAATCTCCTCAAACTGTGAGCTGAACAAACCTTCCCCTCTTTAATTTGTCCAGTATTTTGTACCAACAATGAGCTAAAAGTAACCAAGACAACCCCAAAGGTCTCCAAATCATGGTACCATCTGTCACTTTGTCTCTACTGATAACCCTTTGTCTGACGGCTGAGAGACTGTAGCTCTGGATGGACTGGGACAGACTATCAAAAGACCCCACCATGTGGGTTAACAATGCAATCTTGAAAAGAAAAATCTAAACAAATCTTTTCATCATTTTCTTCTCTGTCCCTCTGAAGTAAGTCAATCCCCAGGTAATCATGGATCACCATGGAAGAGTCTGGCTTTGTGCAATGTGGAGGAATGAGACACTGTCCTCCATGGGCTTACAAATGATTGAAGAAGGGCATTCTGAGAAACAGTACACATTCAAACAGAGGGTGCTTATTGCGTTACTGAGCCTAGAGGTAGCTTTAAAAATTGCAGGGAATTTGAACAAGTCCATGACTACAGGGCTATGGCCATCCACTCAGATAGGCCCTACCTCAGCCTAGAACACAAACATGAGCTGTCACTAGGATCTTATAATACAGATCTTCAAAAACACTTAAATGGAATCTTAACATCAATCCCCTTATAAACACATTTTTGGAAGTTGAAGTCTCTTGGGTAATGTATGCAAGAGCAATCTCCAAAGGAACATTTACTTTAAAGAGCTTTTCAGAATGTCACCCACCAAACAGAACAAGCAACCAGCCTGGCAAAATCGATGCTGGTACAACAGAGTTATAAAGAGCATAACGACAGAATTCTGGACCATCAGAGATGAAGAGTGGCATGGAGATCTTCATTCCCCCAATCTTCTTTCCTTCCAGTCACCCTTTACAAGCCTCTCATTTTTCCCAGAGTTTTATCTATCCCACACATTGTGTTAGCTCAGAAGTTTGGCTTACTGGGTTTCCTTTGATACAAAGGAGGGATTTTTGTGTTTTGCCTGTGGGCAGTGAGTTAATACTATTAGGAACATAATTACAGAGAATTTTGCTCTAAAATGTATTTATTGAAAGCAAGCTGATCTGAGTCTCCTTCCAAGGACAAATTATGATGCCAGACACTGACACTAACAGTATTCCTATTGAATGAGAAAGCTAGCCTGAGGTCTTGTGCTTGGGATCTAAGAGCCTGTTCAACACAATCCCATTAGAGGGTCACCAGGATTCTTTGTGGGACTTTGAGGTTGAGATTCTAGAGTTCCATGGAAAATCTCCTTACAGCAGGAGCATCGAATGTTAAGCTGCTTGGAAAATTGGGACATGATAAAACATAAGAGGATTTAAAAAATGAAATTTGGGCTTGACGAGGTATCATTATCCCAGGAAGATAGTGAAGACTGATACACAGGGGAGGAGCCATAGTGAAAACGTACCCCAAGCCCTCATCACACATCTGTGTGAATCTAGCTCTGGCTTCAGATGTTGACAGATTCATGGAATGGGATCCCAGGCTACAAAGCCAGGGAGCAAAACATCTCAGGAAAAAGGCTCCCAACAGTCCCTAGATAACAGGTTGGGGGTGGTAATTTTCTTGCTATGAAAAATCAAAACTCTGTCCTCCACCATTCTGATCTCCCTTGTCTGACACTAGCCAAGTGTCCTCATTGCTCTGACCACACAGCAGTTGAAGACATTTAGAGATGATGTGACAATTACTTGAGAGTTCATTGTTGAATGTTTGTCTTGGGAGATGCCCAGGGGATGAATCAAGTGCATTCTGGGTGGCTCATAGAAGTATAGCTTTGGGTGCTATATCTGGTCCCCAGCCCTTTCCTCTCTGATGCTGATCCCCTGTGCTCTCCTTCCTGACCACCATGGATTAAACAACTTTGCTCCACTACATACTTACACTACGATGTTTCTGTCTTGGTGACAGCCTACCATGGACTGAAACCTCTGAAACCGTAATCCAAATTAAATTGTGACTGCAAAGTATTTTGTCCCAGCAATGGGAAATCTGATTAATACAGATAAAGAATGGATGCTCACTCCCCATTGGATGGACTACTTAGCAGGGGAGTGCAGAAGCCAGGCAGACAATCCCTGAACCCGAGGAGAGCTCACAGAGTGGTCAGGGAAGAAACACATGCACTGTTGACAACCAAGTCACAGTACCAGCCTGTGAGGAAGCAGACAGCATGTTGGGATGTTGAAGATGACCCATAGATATGGCTGGCAGCCTAATCATACTAAAGTTGTTTTATTACCACAAGTCCCCAATTTATGAACATTTGTGTTGTGGACTTTCACAGGGGCACTGTATAAGACTCACTTTGTTGGCTTATGAACAAATCCGACTTAGGAACAAGTCTCCCAGGACAGAGCTTGTTCGTAAGGCAGGGACTTAATTACTGCTCAATGCAATCTTTATAATTATATAGCTCAATGAGGAGGACAGGTAACCGAAAATGTACGAGCATCATGTTTGGAAGTAAAATACTCTGTATCTAATCATGAGTCCTCCACCTCCTAACTGTGTGACCTTAGCAGGTTGCCTCACATCTCTGAGCTTTTAACATCTTTGATAAATTGGAAGCAAAAACTTTCAACTCAAGACTTTCAGATTCTGCTGATGACTAGAGGAGAAAATGGACTTAAATTACCTAGCACCATTCCTGGAAAAGATAAACATTCAACAAATGTTCATCCCTAAGAATCATCTCTCAACAGAAAGAGGAAATCTGAGCAAAAGACTGCTGTTCTAAAATAAAACACACTAAAAAGAGCAGTAAAATGAAAAAATGTGATACTTCTCAGGTTTAGCCCAAGAAGTTGATGTATTGAATGATTCAATAATGTTTCAAAATAGTAATCATGATTGTCCTATGTCCATGCAGGCTACTATACCAAATAGCATAAACCAGATGGTTTGCAAACTACAGAAATGTATTTCTCACAGTACTGGAAGCGAGGAAGCCCAAGGTCAACAGATTCAGTGTGTAGTGAGGGCCAGCTTCCTGAATCATAGATGTGTCTTCTAGCTGTGTCCGCACATGATGGAAGGGATAAGACAGGTCTCTGGGGTCCCTTTTCCAAGGATACTGATCCCATTCAGAATGACTCTTTCCATATGTTTATGATTTCACAATTTTGTACAGTACATTTAATTTGTTAAGAAGACAGATTTCATGTTATATGTTTACCAAGATAAGAATAAAATAAAATAAAATTTACAAAGAGGGCTTCATCCCCATAATTTAATCTTCTTCAGAAGGCCCCACCTCTAACTACCAACATATTGAGCATTTACATTTAGCATATGAAGTTTGGGGAGGCACAAACATTATGCTTTTACCGTCCTGTTCAGAGAAAAGTCTCCTGAATACAAAATTGTTATTCCTTACGTCCAAACACAAGCCAAGTTATGCACTGGACCAAACCCATGTTTGCTACATTGGTCCCTAGAATCCAGGCTTGCGGAACAGTAGACTTCATCGCTGTGTGCTGGAGCCCAGAGCAGACTCCTTTGATCCTCAGACTGCATCAAGTATAAGAATGTTGTTTTCTTCCTTGTCTCAGAAGCTTACAACTCTCATTCCTCGTCTCACACCAGCGGGGACTTCCTAAACAGTTCCCTTCTGAATGCAATCCCAGTCCTCAAAATCATCTTCTTTGAAACTTAGCTCCTCCGTAGCCCAGGGATCCCCATGGCTCCTTGTCAGAGACTGGCAGTGGCCCTCTAACCATGGGGTTCTTATAATGGTCAAGGAATTTCCTTTGAAGAAGAGTCTACTGGTGAGTATTTGGCCTCTTTTCATTTCTCTTAAACTGCATTTATAATTAAAGGTGACCATAGACTTTTTTTTAAGAGAAAAAACACTAAAAATAATGATACAAAATTCCAAACCAAGATAGAAGGAGAGTAACAATGGTTAGCACATTGCTTACTGTTATCCTCAAAGTAGTTGCTCAGATATAGACTTTATAACAAAAGTTGGAGTATGAAATCAGCACCATTTAGCAGAGCTGTAACAAAAGCCAACATGGTGTCCCTTCTGTGATGTCCAAGTAGACTTTCTTCAAAATGCTTCAGAAGCATTCCGCAAAGAGAACCACACCTCTCCTCAAACCTGTCATAGATACTATACCTCTCCTAATTGGAGAGCAATATTTTAGTGGCTTATCTACACTGAGACTTTCCTAGGTAGTCACCGAATGTCATACACAAACTTCCTTTTGTGCATTTGCACTGCACCTGTTTATATTATAATTAAAGTACATATTTGCAGTAAGTGTACTTGGCACAAACACAACTGATTATTAATGAACTTTCAGGTCAGTTGAGCTCTACAGAGCAGAGCAGAGTAGACAGTAGCCTAACAGCCATGAGAGACCATTGTAATGTGAGTTACTAAGTCTCTCACAGGTGTAAGGTGGTAAAGAACAGTGGTTATTGTCAAGGACAGTGGCTGAGTTCAAGCTCCAGCTCTGCCACTCATTAGCTACATGAACTTGGGCAAGTGCTTAACCACTATGTGCCTCAGTTTCTCCAGCAATGAACTGGGGAGTATCTGCCTCCCAAGGCTGCTAAGATAATTAAATGACTTAATGAAATAAAGTGCTTAGAATATGTCTGGGATGTAGTAAGCACTATGTAAGTCTTTGCCGTTGTACATTTTCGTTGCTATTATTAAGAAGATACAAAGCTTTGTGGTGGGGGTGGATACTGGGGATTGAACCCAGGGCCTTCACACTGAGCTACATCTTGAGCCCTTTTTAATGTTTTCATTGCGTGACAGGGTCTTACTAAGTGTGGGCTCAAACTTAGTAAGTGTGTGTGATCCTCCTGCCTCACCCTCCCAGAATGCTGGGATTATATAGATATATTCTCTCATGTCCAGCTAAGGAGAATGTATTTTTAATCTAGGGAATTAATTAAGTGGAATTTGGCTGAAGGAAATTTACTATATGTCACTCTTCAAAAAAGATGTCTATCTATGTTGTATAGAAATAAGTATACAAAGGCAGTAAGGCTACATTCATTTAGAAGTAAGATAATTATATCAACGGAGACTGAGAGAAGCCCTTCATCAAATTACCTAGAAATAGGACCCTGATGGGTAACTTATTTGAGCTCTATCTAAAGAAGGACACTTCGGGCAGAAGGTCCTGCTTGTGCAGAGGCCAGGTGACTCCAGAAATAATGGAAACGCAGGGTATGGATAGCAAAAGGATTCCAGTCAGGAGTGACAGAGCTGAGATGAGAAAGGGAATAGAGGTCACACCCGCTTCCTGGAGAAAATGAGGTCGGATAAGGGAGAAGGAGGAAAGAACTTGCAGAGCAGCTCAGACATTGGCTGGGAACTCAGGGCTGACCGGGCAGGGAGGGACAGGCCGCAGCTCTACACTCCCCCAGAGTGTAGGTCCCAAAAGCTGCCCTAGTCTGAACCACAGATCCGGCATCTGAATCTAAATGCATAACAGCCTGGGTCTCCGTGCCCGCTGCCCATCACATCTGGCTGCTAGCATGTTTACAGCAGGACGTAAACTGATGTTCAATTACCCACGGAACTTTATCATTAAAACAGAACTTTAAAATATGCATGTGGAATTTTAAAAAAATAGCTTGCACTAACGAAACCAATTTTTAAAAGTCTGCAACAGTGCTTTGCCAGGTTTTCAAAGCCATCTGTTTTCAAAGTCTACCTTCCTTCTTGTTTACCGCAGTCTGTCTGCTGTTTTAACAACCTCCAGTGGGATTTCACACGCCTCATTATGCAAAATCACTGCTTATGCATGCGCTCTGCCACTTGCCTAACTAATCTCAACTCATAACACCTTTCTGAGGAAGATTCCCCAGTCTGGAGTTCTCCTGCAGGGCTGCAGATCAAGAACAGAGGTAGAGAGAGTCAAGCAAGACAAAACACAGCCTCCTGAGCATTTCCATTATGAGACAGGCTTCATCTGAGACCCTACTCGAGGTGAGAAACAAACAAAAAAAAAAGATCATAATATGAATTCGCAATCTCTCTATTCAAAATTTTAAAGGGAAGATCTTGAATTGGATATGTTAGAAAGGCAAGTTCTGTGCCCGTCTCATCAATTATTTCCCTCATAAATTATTAAGCTATTTATATTAAAATATCACACTATTTATATTATTATTATACTACTCAAATATTTTAATTTCTGTTACATAAAATGTTGAACCTATCTTCTTTCAATGCAGAATAGGAGCCAGGAGCCATGGTTCAAACCCTAGCTCTCCTGCATAACTTTAGGCCAGGCACTTGGGGTGACTTTGAGCCTTTCCATGACTGTAAGTGATGCAGTAGACAGATGAGTTTCATGACTGCTCTGTGTATGGTAAAGGGCTGCCAGACCAAAGCCAGAATATCCCAAGGGTTGCATCAGAGGGATCAGGTCAATGATGCTCTGTCAAAGGACTGATCAGTGAATGGAGCCCCCAGCCTAGACGTACATAGTCCAAATAATGAGCATTGGAAGATGCTGGCTCTTGGCTAAGGGCAGTGATTCCCAACTCTGGCTGCATGTGAGAATCATCAGGAATGTTGTGAAGGTGTCAACCCTCAAGCCCCCATCTCCACCTGCATTCCCACTCAGCTCATCTAAAGAGAGCCCTAAAGTCCTGTATTTGTTTTCAGTGAACATTTCTATTAAAACTGCATCATGCAATGAATTTCACAAATTTTCAATGCATCTCACAGTATACAGCTTTAGAAAATGTGCACACCCATGCCACCACCACTCAAAGATACAGAATGTCACTGCCTCTCCAAAGCATCCCACTTCACTTTCCCAGTCTTGATCCCCATCATAAGATAACACTAACTTCCATCACATGCTGTCACTAGCTTCACCCTAACTTCCATCACATGCTGTCAAACTTTATATAAATGAAACCATACAGTATATTTTTGTCTCATTTCTTTTGCTCAGGATAATCTGTGAAATCCATCCAGGGCTTGTACCCTGCTGTAATTGCTACACAGCATTCCACCTCTTGTTGGCAATGCAGCCATTGTCCTGCTGATGAATCTTTGAGTTGCTTCTAGTTTGGGACTGTTCTGATAATGTTGCTATGAACCTTTCTGTACCTGTCATGCAGTATTCATGTGGATGCCTTTTCTTGGGTAGATATATCCAGGACTGGAATTGCTGGAACATAGCTTACCTGTTTGGGGTTTCTTTAGTACAGAAAAGAAACATTTTCCCCAAGGAGCTGAACCAATTACTTTCCCACCAGCAATTCCAACAGTGCAGAATTGCTCTGCATTCTCATAAATTTTATTCAAATTGGTGGACAGTGGTATCACATTTTTGAGTTTGATTTGCATTGGTCTAATGACCATAATGCAAAATAATTTTTCATATGCTTATTGGGCCTTGGATGTATTCTTTCATGATGTGCCTATTTTGCCCAATTTCTAAATCAAGGTGTCAGTGTTTTGGAAGGGATGCATAGTTTTTAAAATATTGTTATGGTAATCCTTCAAGGGATATGTTTTATGTATAAATTCTCCTTCTCTATGATTGACTTTTTCACTTCCTGAGTTCATGTCTCCTGATAAACAGAACTTTCGAATTTTAGGGAAACTCTAGTTTATACCCTAATTCTTCAGGGTAAGCCCTTTCTTGTCCTACATCATTTTTTCTACTCTATAGCACAAAAGTGCTCTATATTATCTTCCAAAGTGGCATGTATGTCCCTCCACAGGTGACTAGAGAAAGAGAATGTAGTATTTATACACAATGGAATCCTAATCTGCAATAAGAAGGATAACCTGGAGTTATTTGTAGGAAAATGGGTTTATTTTACAGAAGTAAAATAAATCAGATATACAAGATTAAATATTACATGGTTTTCTTATATGAGAAACCCAAAATATAAATAAAGAGAAGAATAAAAGATAGATGGTAGGAAACAGGGCAACAGATATTTTGCAAGAGGGAAGCGGGAGAGGCAGGCAGAAGGTGAGGTAACAGAGGGGAAGGAGATAAATAAGAAATTAAAATGTGTTGTGTCCGTGTACCGACTCCCTACAAGGAGTATAATCACAATGTCCTGCAAACACACACTAATAAAAATAAAACAAAGCTACGTGTTTACGCCTTTCTTACTTAAGTCTACAACCCAGTTGGGATTGATTTGAGGGTACTGTGTGGGGCAAAAGTAAAGATTCATTCTTTTCACGTGATATCCCGTTAGCTCAGTTATGAAAAGACCAAATTTACCCCACTCCATTACAGGAGTGACAGCCAGGGTTGAGATCTAATGCTTTTGACATGGGGAAAAGAAACTCTCAAACTGCTAGATGTCCAGTACAAGTTCATGTTCTCTAAAATCAAAGAATGAATTTTTAGGAACAATGGAGGTTAAGAGCAGGACATATTTACTGGGGGAAAGAAAGCTTCTGTCCAAGAAAGAGACAGAGGGATTCCAAGTGGGTTGCCAAGGACCCTGCATCTTCTAGGGATTTTTATAGAGCAAATCCATGACATGAGGCAGGTCCAAGGTGGGAAAAATGGGAAATCACAAGGTGAGCATGAGGTGGGACAAAACTATGGTCAACTATTAAGATTATGAGTATGATTGCTTAGGCAAAATTGATTAAATTAGGATCAAAAGAAGTGAGTCATATAGCAAGAGGGTATGAATACAGAACAGGCAGTTTTCCTGTAGTGGATTGAGTTTGTGGCTCTTCTTGGCTTTCTCAAGGTAATAGAGACCTTATTTAGAATATCAATCCCTGATGTTTATCCTTAGGAGATATGTGGGTGCATTTGTTTTATCTTTTGTCTTGAGGTCTGGCCCTCAGCAGCAGGTGCCTGTCTCTCCCACAGTTGCAAGGCATCACCTCTGCTACACTGGCTCCTTGGAGGGCCTAGCCCTATCTGACTGCCTATAATAGTTTATCTAACTTAGTTGCCTATAACAATTTTGACGAAGGACAAACAATGAGTTTTCAAATATGAAGCAAAACCACAACCAGATGTAGACTTCTGAAATGGAAAAAAAATGCCAATACCTTGAGGATAGATTTAGGGAGAACTGATGCTTGTTGGCCTGATGTTGGGTTCCTAGACCTCAGTGGAGCACTGCTTGTCTTCTGCAGGAGAGAAAACTGAGAGTTGGGGCGCTGGGAATTTGCTCCAAGTCACCAGCAACCTGGTGTGTGCCCTGGAGCCAAGATAAGTCACAGGGAAAAGATACCCCCAGAGGTGGCCACATTTCTGAGCCTTCCAAAAAAACCCTAGTTCTCAGAGAAACAACTTTCCTTTCCAAGGCTCACTCAGGAGACTCTCGTAATTAATTACTAGTTGCAAACTAGTAAATTGAAGTTAATTATCTGGACAGATCTAATTGCAACTACAACTTTATTGAAATTAAATAAAGCCACCACTTGAAAGTGCACAAAGCCTTTACAGACATTACTTAAGGGTGTCTGGACACGTTCACCCATGACATGAGCTCCCTGGAATGCTGAGGCTGAAGAATCATTCTATAACCCCCCAGTTCTTCGTGTGAAAACCACGCTCCATCTTGCCTGACTCCCAGCAGTTCCAGTGCCCTGGGAAGGAGGGATCTGGCCCCAGCTTCCTTCTTTCTGTCCCTAGTATGTCTGACTCAAATCCAAAGGTCTGGTGGGGACTGTTTGATTCCCTCTGTCTCCTATTTCTGATTTTCCTTGAGCGTAACCTTGTCCTGGAGCCAGATACAAGACAGATGGCTCTCCCTCCAACAGAACCACTTCATAAGAGGCGCCCACCCAAAAGGCCCCAGGAATCCAGACATGGACATCTTCCAGGAGGAAATATTGGGTCTGGCTGATGCAGCAAGAATGGGAGTTAGCCAGATAGAGAAGAGATAAGGAATTCACACAGACAAAAAATGATGTGCAAAGCACTGACTATCAAGATATATGCAGGAGGGCAAGACTGGAGGATTTCCCACTGGAAAGGAAATCTGTGTAACTGAAAGCTTTCTGAATTGGGAATAAGGACACCTGGATTGTCATGGGAGGAAGTTAAAGCTCATAGCTGAGTTGAGAAATCTAAAAACCCCCAAAACAAAGTAAACCTGGGCAGCAGTAGCAACACCCAAGAACAACAATGTGGAGCCTGGTACTAAGTCTCCCTTGGTCCATAAGAAAATGGAGATCTTGGTGTCAACTGTAGGCTTGGGAGATGCTTAGTGATAAAGAAGATGAATGCTCAATCCTATCTAGGTTCAGTATTATTTTTTTTTTGTACCAGAAATTGAACTCAGGACCTTGCACTTGCCAGGCAGGCACTTGTGCCTTTGAGCTATATCCCCAGCCCTCAGTCCTATCTAGGAACAGTGTCTGAGATGAGATACTGCACCTAGAAGTGAAAGCCCTGAAGTAGCATTTGGCTTGAAAATATCTTTATAATAAATGCTGTTCAATTTATGATGGGATTACATCCTTCCAAATTCATCATAAACTGAAAATCTTATAAGTCAAGAATGCAGTGAACACCAAGCATCACAAACATAGTACTCTGTAGAGTACCCATCGTTTCTCCTCTTGGTCACCTGGGTGGCTGGGAACCATCATCCACTGCTGCTACCCAGCGTCAGGCCCAGGGAAAAATCAAAATTCAAGATCCAAAGTGAGATTCCCACTGAATATGTATCACTCTCACACTATCATAAAGTCAACAAACACTAAGTCAAACCACCTAGACTTGAAGGTACATCATCTATGTCAGACCCTGCCTTCCCCATTGTCTTAATTACTTCTTGCTGCAACAAAATAGCTGGCAGTTGCAAGTAAAAGGAGGAAAATTTTATTTGGGCTCACAGTGTGAAAAGGTTCCAGTCCATAGTTGGTTGGCCCTGAGGCAGAGTGGAATGGCAGAGAAGAAACAGTCCATGGTAGGGCAGGCAGGAGGCAACAAACAGCAAGCAGCAGCAGCCTGGCTTCCATCTTTCCCTTTATGTTCCACTCAGGCCACAGGCTTATTAACCAAGGATGGGACTTCCATTATCCACATCCAGAACTACGTGAAACTGATTTAGTGGTCATACACCCTTAACCCATTTTAACATACCTTAGATCCAGCCACCTCTGAAAAATCCCACCTATGAGGAATGGGGGGGGGGAGACATCTAAATACAAACCATAACACCCACCATGCCCACAGGAGTCACTATCACTGGAACTCACAGGCTCACCTAACCCTGAAGTCTAGTCCATAGGGCCTAGAGAACATTACCGTGTCACGCTAACCTTCCAGCAGGTGTGGAATTCACCTGTAGATGTGTCTGCCCAGATGATGGAAAGGTTTATGTCTTCCTGTCTTTTCTGCTCCTGAATATTCCCACATTAAGTAAGTCAAGTCCCATGTCTGTCTGAAACTATGATTTGTTGCTAGGGTAGCGGCCAACTAAACTTCATCCCACCTGCCTGAGTCACAACATCATCTCTAGCTCTGCCCCATCTCTGGAGCCACCAAATGCTAAGCAGGTCATCTTACATTTGCCAAAAGGGATCCAGACTGACCTCTCTCTCCCCAGTGGTCAAAGCTTGCAAGGGTTAGTCCAGCCAGCATGTCACAAGTACCAAACTCAGACATGAGGCTGAGAGGTGAGGACGACGAGGCAGGGCTCCTGGATTCAATAGCTGTGTCACCACTGGTGACATTGAGCAGGACATGAAATGACCAAAAGCTCTTGCCCTTTTCAGGATCTTGTTTAACTTGAAATTCCCCAAACTCAGTGAATAGTTTGGTGATGTTCACTCAAGGAACACAAAAATTCAGAATGGAGTGGAGAGAACACCTGGGGTTCTAATTCATCTTTAATCATCCCCTTGAGATGCTCCTGTGTGGACAGACACCAGCAGCTGGGTGAGCCCAGTGGTGACAAAATCAGGGTGACTTAAACCCACTTCCCAGTGGCAGAGTGGCAACCACCTACTCTCACTTCCACAAACCTACTGTTAGAAACACTAGCACTTTGCACAAAAGAAATCTGTCCTGGACCCCAGGAAGCCCCAGAGCTGTCCCAGGCCACCCACACTGGCTTTGTGCTTTGTAACATTGTGGTAACCCTTCCCCCACCCCCGTGAATGTCAGTTTGCCCAAATTTAAGGATGTTTGTTTGTTTGCTTTAGCAATATTAGATAGCAAACCCAGGGGTGAGTACCACTGAGCTACATTCCCAGCTTTTTGAATCTTTGATTTTGAGACAGGGTCTTGCTAAGTTGCTACATTGCCCAGGCTGGGTTCCAACTGGGAATGTTCCTGCCTCAGCCTCCCAGAATGCTGGGATTACAGACATGCACTAACCACACTGCCTGTTAGGCTGAAGCACTTGAATGAATCTTCTCTTTAGCCCCATCCAGCTCTGAAAAGCAATGACAACAATATACAGGACAACAGCCCACATTGAGTGCTTACTCTGCTTCAGACACTGGGTGCTTTTGAAGACTGCAGATGTGGGCGCTGTGCTCATGCCATTTAGACATAAAGAAATGGGCACAAAGTGATTCCCAGCAGGCACAGAATAATGAGTGCTGGCATCTGTGTGCATAATCCACACCAGGCAGGCCCACTGCCTTAGGTGACAGTCCCCAGGGCTCGTTTCCCCCAGGCCAGCCAGGTGTGCAGCTTCCTCCCTCCTGACACCAGCAAAGGATGCCACATTCGCACACCACCAGCTGGAAGGATAATGTGCTCTTGAAATTCAATAAGCTCCAGAGAGAAACCTGCGATATGAAACCAGACACCCCCTGGACAAACTGCTGGTGTTTAGTAAGACACAGGTTGGATTTACAAATCCCAAGCAGCTCCTGGGGACTGTGAAAATAATTGGAGCGAACCAAATCCAACACCAGAACATGAGTAAGACCAAGAGGCAGAAGGCTGGCCAAGAGCAAGAGCTGCCCCCAAATATTCCCAGAATCCCTGGGAGGATGGTGCCCTGCAGAGGGCCCTGCTGGGCTGGTGAGGGCCTCCTTCCTTCACCACCCAGTAGATGCCGATTACACCATGCCCTGAACTGTGGGTGCATCAGCAGGGCCCCTGCTTGCTCCAGAGCAAGCACTGCAGCACAGGGTAGCAGGCAATGTAGACCTGCCCAGAGCACCCCAGGAAAGGTTGCTGCCAACCGACAAGCAGAAGGCTGGGCTGTGCCAAGCAGGGGGAACTCTGGGAGGAAGTGAATTTTAAACTGATGCTATGATTTTGCAAGGTGATAAAGGTTCTTCAAGCAGAAAAGGTAACTAAAGAAAGATGGAAGAGTCAAGTTGCAGAGGCGTGGACACAGGTACCCTACGAAGTGTGCAGGGAAGGGGGCTGGCCGAGCTGGGACTCCAGGCGGGTTACATGAAGTGGGGACACAGCAGAGCTCAGAAGGACCGGAGAGGAGGCAGCAAAGGCCACCGAGGAATGTGACTCCCTGGCGGCCTCCCAAGGTCTCAGCAGCCAACAGAGCTGAGTGGCCTGGACAGGCAGAGCAGCTCCAGAAGAGACACCTGCTGGGACAGGGGGAAAGGACACCACAAGTCCAAGGGGCAATTCAGAGGTCACCCGCACCCCGCATTAGCTGGCTGGCACCAGGGGAGACAGAGAAATTGGCCGCAGGTGTTTTCACCGCCCCAGTCCTTTACCTCCAGGCAGCCGCGCTGCGGACCCCATGGCCAGCCTGGAGCCTGAACGCAGAACCTGGGAGTGGGGCAGCTGCTCACTTCCCTCCTGCTGCGGGGACTGCTGCAGCTGGGAGGTCTGGCAACGGGCTGCCTAGCAACAAGGCTCCTCCTGGCAGACTCCACCTCGTACATATGCACACTCGCACGCACATGTGCAAGCTCACACACGCATCGGGTACACGTACTCGATCTCACCCTCACCCAGTATACACACAGGCGTGTGCTCTTACACACCTTTGCACAGACACCAGGGCCGCTTCTCCTTCCACACAGGCCTGTGCCTTCCGGCCTTTGCCCACCCAGGATCCAGTCCTTCCGCAAAACCCCCGCCCCACTCTGATTCTCCCGGCCTCTGAAGAGCCGCCTCTGGCTACCGCGCGCTGACTGCACGGTTGCGGCCCTTGACCGATTTCTCCCAAATTCTCCACTATTGTTTTAGGCAACTGGAGCAAGAGTTCCGAGGAGTGGAAACAGGGATTCGAGAAGGCAAACTAAATGCCGGCGGAGCCAGGACAGAGTCAAAGGTGCTCCGGGAAGGGGATTCCCTCGGACTCTGCTCCCTTTCATTGGCTGCGACGTGAACGCCAGGGTGGTCTCCGGGCGCTCAGAGCAGCCCGGCACTGAGCCCTGTTTCCAAGGGCCCACGTGCCCACCAGAGAGGAGAGCCCAGGGCGCTACAGACTGCAGGAAGGGCCGCGGAACGCCACGGTAGGGGCAGGATATAAGGCAGCCCGCCTACGCAGGTGACAAGCACGCAGCCCCTGGAGTCCCCTCGCTGTGTGCACGGGACCCAGCACCTCAGAGCCACCCCTGTGCTGCGAGAGCTGGGTCAAGAGTCCCCCAGGCAGAGGCCCAGCAGGGCAAAGACCGCCACCCCAGGCTGCCTGCTCTGGTTCTGACATCCGGGGCAGCATGGGTCACCCAAGCAATGGATGTAGAACTCCCCACGCTCAGGACAGAGGAGCTGAGGGCAGCCTCAGCCGCATCAGAGGGAGGCAGGGGGGCGGGCAGAGAGGGGAAACAGCAGCTGGAAGGAGCCAGGCAGGGGGCAGCCACTTGGGGAGACCACCGAAGGTGCAGGGAGAGGATCCCAGGTCTGTGATTAAGCTAATACTGCTCTAGCAGCCAGGCTTCCTCACTTGCTGTCATCGCGATCCCTGCACAAGCCTGAGTCCCAGAATTAATCCGTTCTTCCTCTGACAGCGCCTGCTGGGCTTCCTGCAGAGCCTGCCACCCCACCCAGCCTCTGCTTCTCGAGCTGACAAGTTCCTTCTGCCACGGGCATCTCCAGCGCGTTTCCTGAGGGCAAGAGCAATTTTGCAGGCTGCTTTAATTGGTCCTCAGAGCTTCCTTTCTGAATCCTTCTGGATTGAAAACACAGTGTGACTCACTCCAGCCAGCCTGTCTTGCTCCCATCGTGGGCAGCTGAAATCAGCCTCAGTGGCCCAGGAGACTCAGGGTAAGCAACACATGCTTAATTCCGATGCCCCAACCAGCCATCCGTTAGGACCGTTAGACTGCTACAGGGGCTCTTCCCATGAAGAAGACAGGCTCACGGCTACAGGGGATGGGGTTAATAAAGAGCTTTCTCTTCTTCTTGTTGCTCAAAACATGATTTTGTAGCCGGACCCAGTGCCTCAGGTCTGTAATCCTAGCAGTCTGGGAGGCTGAGGCAGGAGGATCACAAGTTGCAGTGCAATGTGGGCAACTCACTGACTTGGTGACGGCCTGTCTCAAAATAAAAAGGGTTGGAGTTGTGACTCAGTGCCAAGGCCCTGGGTTCAATCCCTAATACCATATCACCCCCCCCCCAAAAAAAAACCCTGCAAAGTGGTTGTATTTGTTCCCCCCAAATTCACATATGGGATATTCAGTTCCCAAAATCATGTATTGGTAGTGTTTGGTGTTTGGGGAGGTGATTAAGAGTAATGAAGTCATGAGGGTGGGGCGCCCACAATGGCATAGCGGCTTTATAAGAAGAGGAGGGAGACCCAAGCTGGCACGCTTGCTCTGTCTCACCATGTGACGCCCTCTGCCATGCTATGAGGCAATAAGAAGAGACCAGCAGGAGGCTGGCACAATGATATTTGGCCCCCAGAACCAGGAGTTTAATAAGCCTCTATTCCTTGTAAATTACCCAGACTGTGTATTCACTTATAGCCATGGAACATGGAGACCTTATCAGACAGTGTTAGTGAAGAATCAGACAGAAACAAGCTTTAACTCAGCTGTAACAACCACTTCACAGCTGTTCACCTTCAGGCAGGCTACATAACCTCTCTGAACCTGGGTTTCTGCATTTATAAAATGGAGCTACAAGTAGTAAGGAGATCAAGTTAAGAATGGATAATGCTGTGAAGTGTTTAGACCTGTGCCTGATTTTGTGGCAGGTGTTCAAAGAATATGATTTGCTTCCTCTGGGACTCTATTCTCACTGCTGATGGACTCAGGGATGCTGGGCAAAGTGGTAAGAAACAAGCCCAGATCCGCAAGCTGTATTTCCCTAGGTTGTTCTCCAGCTCTGCCATTTGTAAGTCAGCCTCATTTCTGAAGCCTCAGCTTTAGCATAACTAGCATGAGCATGATAATGCAGAAATCTCAGGGCCAAGGAATCAGTGGATTCCAGGATGCCAGGCAGCCGCCTCAGCTCAAACCAGGAGGCCCTCAGTCCTCCTATCCTCAGGATGACCTCGAAACTTCCCCAGCTTCTGCCATCAACTGTCTGGTCCAGTTCCTTTTTCACAGATTCTAGCAAGAATCTAGCTAGGAAGTATTGCTAAAGTTAACAATAAAATGATTACCATATGGGATTCCCGCTGGACAACTTCTAAGTGCTTCTACTAAGAGGCTATAGACAAGATCAATCCTTGCAATGTGCAGTCTGCAAGATTTTCTTTAACAGCTGCCATTGCTGGAGTACTTGAGCCAGTACTTAATTCTTCTATTCCTTGAATGACTTGCTTTGGCCAATAGAATGCAGCAGAAATGACATGATGATAGTTCCCAAAGCCATCCGTGTTTGTTTTGCCCTTTTGGATACATCCTCTGTGAATAAGCCCAAGCTAGCCTTCTGGCAGCTGAAAGGCGAGTGGTCCAATACCTCCAGCTGCCTGCTAGCCAACTGCCAGACATGCAAATGAGGCTACCCCAGACAGCCAATCCACAGCCTTTCCATCCGCTCAACACAGGCACGTGAGCAAGCCCCCAGCCAAGATCAGCCAAATCTGGCGCAACCTAGAATTCTCGGTGGACATATTCACTACAACCACTTCGCTCTCTCCCCCAGGTGAGAACAATATAGTATTACTCAAAAAGGAGGCTGGAGAAGCCCTGACCAAGGTGAGTAGCCCCACGAGAGGACAAATCAGACCAGGTAGCAAACATTTTTGAACCTAATAAAAAGGCCTCTTGGAATTATAGGCCAGAGCTTTTAATCTCAAAAGTGTGGCTTCCTTTTAAGAGGTTCAGCCTTTCCAGCAAGTCTAAAATCTGTGGCTTTGACCTTCCCTTGCTTGTTAATTAGGGAACTAAAGAGGAAGCATAGAAACATGTGCATGGGTGGAGAGAGTCTGCAAAAAATAAATGTTCTTTAGGACCACTGGGCTGCAAATTTTCATTTAGTTCATTAAGATGTATAGCATGAGAATTCCAGGGAAAAGAACAAATACCGTCTGTACTGTGGAGGGGCCAAATTTTTCTTTTAGTCTCTAAGACCTAGTAATGAGCACATGCTCTGAATTATTCTCTAAATTAGCTGCTTTGTGGGAGAAGAGCAGAATTAGCAATCCAGTTTGGGTCCAGACAGTTCTCAGGAACTGCATTGGTGAGGCTTAGCATTGGTCTTCTTGGGCCTGAGATGAAGAAAGGTAGGAGATGGCTCAACAAAAGGATCCTCCTTCCAAGAGTCAGAGCTACCTTGGAAACAGGCTGCTTCCACATGGTAGTGAGCCCACCAGCACCAGGGGTATACAAGCAGAACCTGAGTCTGAATGGAGTAATTGCTTTTACGCATAGGCTATTGGGGAATAACCACACAAGTCCCCTCCAACTGTGAGATTCTATTTAATGTCTTCTAAAAGGTGAGCCCTTTACTCACTGAGAATTGTCCTTGTGTCTAGGTGATTAGAACGACAGTGCGCACACGGCCTCTGATACTGAAGGTCCGCAGTGGCCAACACAGTGACCATCTGGTGTTGGATACTTTCAATGGCCAAAGCAGCTTGCTGGAATCAGACGCTAGAGATGACTTTCCAATAGAACCCTGGGTTCAATGAATCAGTAAGATTGCAAACATTCTCCCACTTGGTTTAAAATTTCCAGCTTTGATAGCTCAAATTGGGGGCCTGGCAGGAGGCATTTCACAAGCAAATTGTGAATGATGATGTTATTTTGGCCTCGGTCTGGCTGGCAGTTTGGATGTCCATGAAGCATCAGGCAAGTAACCTCTTTTGACACCTTACAAAATGTTTAGATTAATCAAATTTTAAGGCTGGCTCCCGCACGGGGAGGCTGGGACCAGGGGAAGTGGCTGGAATAGTCTCTTGTATCTGGGTTGATCATGAAAGGCCATCAGTTTGTATTCCCTGCAATTGTAAACATTGAGTCAGAGAAGTGTTGCATCAGTATGTTTAATTGGTAAAAAAGCACTCTAATTAGATTTTTAATAGATGGCTTCTGACAGCAGAAACAATAAAGTTGATTGATTTTTCTCATGAAGTCTTGGGAGGGGAAAATCTCTTGCTTTCAAATTTGTTTAGAAGCCATTTCTCTGAAACCCCTTCAGTTAACATTTGGGCTACAGTGAGCCTCTTGTGTGAAGAGCCTGTTTCAAATATTAATGGGGGTCTAAATCCGTGTTCTTTCTTGGCTCAACCTTTTGCACTCAAAATTCATGAGTGTATATTGATTTAGGCAGCCTTCCCAGGACCCTTGTACCACTGGGCTCTTTTGTTCAATGTTAATATGCCCCAACTTATCAATTATTCACTTGCTAAGTGAGAGCAATATAAATCTAGCATTCTGAGCAAAAGGAACTGTTCTTTTCATTCCCTAAAAAATATGATGGCAGCAGGGGCTGGTGACTTTACCAGGCGAAGGCTTGATTTAGTAGGTAGCAGTGCCTGAGGGTCTTATTGTATTCTCTTCTGCTAGAGGTGCAAGTGAAAGAAAACCAGAAGGAACCCAAATTAGCAAATATACACCTGCTAGAACAGGTTTTTCACAATATACATCAAGGAGAAAGAAAGAACATGAAAATAATATAGGATTTAGCATTCAGAGAAACGTCAGAGAGCATCTTACCACAGGTCTCTCGGCCACATCTTTACAGTAGCGCATCCGTGCTCCTCTAAAGTGACCTTGGGCCTCGTTCATGGCAGTTTCAAGCTCCAAATTATGCAGGCCCAATCTGTGGCTTCAGCAATCCTGCAAAGTAGATGGTGATAGATCGTGAAGATGAAGAAACCAGCCAAGACAGAAAAAGAAAAAGGAAACTGTTCGCCGAAAATCCCACAACTCAGAACAAGGTGAATAAGAATTTGAACCCAGCCTGATTTCTAATGCTTGCATCTCATTACTGTAGTATGCTGCTCTTGGGTTTATACTGGAGCTGCCATAGTTCAAACTGCCCCCTCAACCTCCTCTAGCATCGATAACTCAGAGATGAGTTTAAGACTTTCATTTTATCAATCATCAGAGCAATATTCAATGATAATTAAGATACTTCCCCATTTCCTTATCGATAAAATGAGATAGTAATGTTAAAATGTGCATGAGAGTTACAAGGAGTAAACCCGGCAACATATTTATGTAAAATATCACACACACATTTAGACCCTCCATAAAAACTGGCACCATTTCCTTTCTGTCTTGACTCCCAACCTTCCTGACCTTGGTAACAAAAGGAACTTAGACGTGCTGGACTATTCACAGCATGTTTCTGAATTACAAAGGGTTTCTGGCTAATTAACTTTCAGTTAATCAGATAATTCAATTAACCATAACACCCCATTCCCCTGAGCAATTGGTTAATTGAAGTTTTATTGTATACAAAGCACTGTGGAATGTCATCCAGTAATACAACTTATACGAAGAACGGGAGTGAGAAAAAAAAATCCCACATAAGAAATGCCAGACCGTATCGTCTCTGAGTCAGCCTCCTATGCCTGCCCTTCCCTCCATGTGGTAGCATCCTGGGTCTTTTATGCCCACACAGGTGGACATGTGGATGCTGTGGTCAACAGATGCCTTCTTTGGACCTGCACCCAACTTCAACACCTGGAGTTCCCCTCGATATCACTTACTCCTTTATGTGCATGCTGCAGGACTACTAATAACCTACTGTCTTCATCTTCACTTGCTATCCCATTTGTGCTCCCATGTTTATGCCCTCCTAAAAGTTTCTCCTTTAAGACATATCTTTGAAAACACAGGATGATTCCTACATAGAGCTCTGTGATAGCCTTGATTGTCAAGTGGATTAGCTTGAGAGAGGCCTAGGATACTAGGAAAGCACACTTCTGGGTGTGTCTAGGTAGGTCATGGAGGCATAACCTTGGTGGTCCTTATCTGGATCCTTAATCCCTTCTTTACTGGCACTGCTTCCTTGCTCCATTTCCTGGCTTCCTTGAGATGGGTGGCTTTGTTTAATGGCCCTTCAGCCATAGTGTTTCTGCCTTGGAACCAGGCAACCATGGACTGAATACTCTGAAACCCTAAGCCAAAATAAACCTTTTCCCTTACAAGTTGTTGGTATCCAAGCCCGGCACCACGGGCAGCGGCGCAGGAAGCGGCTGCCCGGGTGGCCTCACATTGGCGGCGCCTGCTGGCGGGGACAAGAAGGTCATCGCAAGGAAGGTTTTGGGAACAGTAAAATGGTTCAATGTAAGAAACGGATATGGTTTCATCAACAGGAATGACACCAAGGAAGATGTATTTGTACACCAGACTGCCATAAAGAAGAATAACCCCAGGAAGTACCTTCGCAGTGTAGGAGATGGA
>NW_004955456.1:12821928-12843353 GCF_000276665.1 Chinchilla lanigera
AACAAACTGCAAGCACCTGTTAATAAAGGTCTTAAATAATAAATTTTTTTACAAAAAAGTTGTTAGTATCATATATTTTGTCCCAGCAACAAGAAAGCTGACCAATATATCCATGCATGGAGATGGTGCTCCCATGACAAATCACCACTTAAATGTCCCACCGCTTATATTGTTGCGATGACAATTAACTGACATGTGAGTTTTGGATGGGACATGGAAACCACAGCACTGACTAAAGCAATAGTTAACATTTACTGAGAGCTTATTTGTGCCAGGCACTCTGCTAAGTTCCCTGCAAGGCTACCTTGTCTAATCCACACAGCCGCATTATGTTTCAGTGCTGTGATAACACTCACTCAGCCCAAGGAGCAGCACAAGAGATTAGGGACTTGTCCAGGGTCCTGTGCGAAGCAGCTAATTGTCTGGTTTCAAACCCAGATCATAGTGCTCCACAGCAGATCTCAAGTACGGTTCCCACAGCAAAGCTATGGGAATCTTAGGGAATCTTAGGGAATCTAAAGGGATCTTCTTAGACATGCAAACCCCAGGGAACCATTCGGACTTAACACTTACACTACAGGGGTGGTGTCGGGCATCTACAGCAGGTCATTTTTTACAAATATTTTCCTATTTTTAATTGATACATCATGTACATATTTACAAGATACAACATTACATGATCAGATCAGAGTAACAGGCAAATCATCTGTCACCTCCAATTTTTATCATTTCTTGGGGTTTGGAGTATTCAAAACCCCCCTTACTAGCTTACCGAAGTCTAAAAGTAATTGTTGTCAAGCCCAGAACATTAGAAGATACTCCTCCCATCTACCTGCACCCCTGACATCCTTTCTCCATTCCCCTCCCTGACATTCTCCCCAGGCTTTAGTCACCGCTATTCTATCCTGTGCTCCTGTGCGATCAAAGTTTTTAAGCTTCCACTTCTAAGTGAAAACATATGGTATTTGTTTTTCTGTGCCTGGCTTCTTCACTTAACATAATGTCCCCAAGTTCTATCCATTTTGCCGCAGATGGCAGGATTGCGTTCTTTCTGGCTGAGTATTCCATTGTATACATATGACACATTTTCTTTATCCTTTCATCCATCGATGGACACCTGTCGACTCCATGTCTCCGGCATTTCCAGTAGTGCTACAATGCCCATTCTGATTCCCTATGATCCAGAAATCCCACTACTGGGTATAAATCCAAAGGAAATGATATCAGTAAGTCAGAGTCTGTGTCTGGTGGCTATGATGAGTCAAGTGTGAGAGCTGTCAATCTCAAAGTCCCTGAGCCACACTATTCTGTAGAATGAGGGCCCGACAGTCCCAGACTGGAGCACCGCGGGCCTTTGGGATCAGTGCTCTGATCACGTTCACAATTTTAAGCACAATTCACCAGAAACAAAACTGAGCACAACGATTGAGGCTCAGGGACAACACCACAAGTCTGACTGAGCGTCCTGAGCCATCAGACAATCCAGGAGCAGCAAGCGTCATGAAGAACTCCTTGCTCCTCAGCTGCTTGGAGATCCTGACACCCCCTGTGACTTCCTGCTCTCCCTTCCCCAAAGTTGAACTTATGACTCAGTCACTTATTCTCAGAGGTGCCTATGTATGAAACCATCTGCAGAATTTTTAAAGTTGAATCCCTTAGCACCGCTGTAAGACAGGTGGGGAAACTAATCTTGGCGTGGTCAGGATTTTCTTTAAAGCCCCCTGAATCATTCTATTTTTCTTCCTTTCTTCTCTCTTTCTTTTTTCTAGTACCAGGGATTTAACCCAGAGCCTTCAGCCTGAGCTACATCCTCAGATCTTTCTTACTGTTTTACTTTGAGAAAGGTTCTTGCTGTGGTTCCCAGGCTGGGCTCAAACTTGCAATCCTCCTGCCTCAGCCTCCCAGGGTGCTGGGATTATAGGCTTGCACCACCACACACAACTTGGGTCATTCTAATGCATTCATTTCAGATGTATTTAAGTGTAAGAGCTGCCAGTTGAGAGGTGCCCAGACTTCATTTGGACACAGCTGTCTGTGCCAGCTGCGAAGGCCTGCCCCCTTTACAGTAGTTTCACATGCACCTGTCTTTGTAAGGCCTCTTCCCCACTACCCGGTCTCTGCCAGCCCTGCCTTTCCTGTGTGGCCCTGGGCTGCAGGAGAAAGGCAGTGTCCTCACCACCATGCAGCCAGGAGCTCTCTGAGACTGATCGAGCCCGGGGAAAGGGAGCCCCCACTCCACCCACTCGTCTGAACTCCTCCCCCTTCCCCGTGTTGGACTGATGTTGTTGCAGAACATTTACTTAGAAGTCATATGTCCTAGGTTCAAATCCCAGCTTTCTAACTTTAAGCAACTGAATCTTTCTGAGCCTCAGATCTTCATCTATAAAATGGGCACATCAGGCTGGGGGTGTAGCTCAGTGGCAGAGTGCTTGCCTAGCACGCACAAGGCCATAGGTTGAAGCCCCTCACTGCAAAGACAATAAAGGAGGGGGGAATATATTGGTTTTCTGCTGCTGATAAACAAGTGATCACACACTTAGGCCTAAAGGCAGCACCTATTTATTGGCCGCCGTTCTCTAAGTCCAAAATCCAGCTAGCATGGCTGGCTTGTCAGCCTGGGATCTCACAAGACCAAAATCAAAGAAGCAACAGATGCTATGGGTCCGCTCACAAGCTTATCATTGGCAATTTTAACCCCTCATCTTTCCTCCAGTTTCCTGCCAAGGGCAGCTCTCTGCAGCTAGAGGAGGTGCCTGGATTCTTCCCCTGGAACCCCTGTCACCTGTAAAGCCACTCTGGCCCCTCTCGTGCTTTGAATCTGTGAACCCTGTGTCTCTGACGTCTAGATCCAGATTTTAATTTTGTTTCCTTTAATCATGTCCACGTGATTAGGTCAGAGCCACTTCGATTATCTCCCTTTCTTAAAGCCTCCTGTTCCATAAAACATTTGTAATCAAAGGAGTAAAATCCACTGCTTTCCCCACTCCTGGATTATACAGGGCGTGTGTACAAGGGAGCAGGGATTTGGGGGCCATCTTAAAATTCTGCCTGCACCAACGAATAAAAACACTTGGTCTTCCAGATCGCTGCGAGGAATTAAGTAATGCATTCCCGGCTCCTGTCACATAGCAAGTGCCCAGTGCTTTCCATTTGGCTCTTCTTTTCTTGGCAGCCCTGAGCCCAGGATGCCCTGATGCACATCCAGACTCTGCTGGTCTTGTTCAGCTGAAATCCACCTCTGCATTGTAGCATTTCCTGTTGCTATAGTAGAATACCAGATGCTGGGTAGCTTACAAAGACGACAGATTCTCTGGTTCAAGATTCTGATAGCTGGCACGTACAAACAGCAGAGAGCCAACATTCATCAAGGGACCCTTTGTCTGCATCGCATGTGGCAGAAAGGCAGAAAGGGACCAGGCTGTAAGCAAGAGCCGAGCGCATGGGTGGCCTACTTTCCTAACAACCTGCTTTTGAGGGAACTAATCTATTCCTGCAAGACCCAGCCCGCCCTGTGAGATTAATATTTATCCATTCAAGATGGAGTCCCCAGGAACTGATTTCTCTCCAAGCCTCCTCTCAGCTGCTCTACCACCTCGGCACCGTCACTGGGACCACACCTCCTGTACATGAAATGTTGGGGTAAAAAAACAGCATCCAAATCATAGAAACACACTGGCCACGGTGGAGTTCAGCTCTTTGCTCTCCGCCCTCTAACCCCATTCTGCCACGATGTAGGTAGGTGGTGGGGATGCCCAGGAAGCAGCGATGAAGTGGGTATTTACACCGCTTTAGAAGCACACGAAACCTTTCCACCCAAATGCGGAGAACCCTGCTCCTGCTGGTCTCTTCAGAGATCAGCAAAAGCTCCCTGCTCCCTGTGAAGATTATGTTGATAGAGCAAGATCCCCGCCCCCATTCTTTCAGAAGTGCAGAGAGAACACAGGAGCTGTCAGTGTTAATAACACACTACAATCCCGTCCTTTTTAAAAAACCGACTTCTAAAGGCACATAAAGAGAATCTAATTGAAACCATCACATGCAATCTTCTCTAAGTAGCAGCTACCACATCAATATTTAGCAGAGAAATTCTGTTTCGTTTCCTTCCCCTCCCCCTAAATTATTTATAGGAAAACATCAAAATGCCTGTTAGCCCCAGCTTGGTGAGTTTTTCCTTAAAAACCTGGGAGTGGAAATCAGGGAATGTAAGTGATCTGATCTGTTAGCTCTGCCGGCAATTCTCAAAGTGACCTGACGAAGTCTCTTTCGCTTTGAACCTCAGGTTCTTCTGTGGGTGGGAGTGTGCAGCTGAGTTTTCCTTGAGCTCTGGAATGCACAGGAAGTAATCCCCCAATGCTGCTGTCCACAATCCTTCTCTGAGCAATGTTAGTGCCCATGACACACAGCATCATGTGTAATCGTCCTATGCCAATTTCTCTGCAGGTGGGTGATCCCAGCGCTGGGACATCTCCCCAGCTGGATTCTCAGGTCCTGGAGGCCTTTGCCATTGTATACTTCTCTCTTTTCTTCCTTGGGTATTTATCCCATGCATATGCCACATCCCATATTGTGTGAGGCCCAGAGGAGAATGATGACTAAGACACTATCTCCACCCACTGTGATATCACAAGCCAATAAAAATGGATCTGTAAGCACGTGACTGCTGCGCAGCTCTGGATCTACAGTTTAGAAGAGGATGCTGAGCATGGGGCTTAGGGAGAAGGTAGCAGAGAAAAGAGGAAGTGATCCTTAGCCTTGAGAGACAGTTAACATAACAGGAACATTCAGAACCATAGGTACTGAGAAACTGCAAAGAGCCTGGGATGGTGGAAGGACAGGGCTTGAGAGAGTTGGAGGGGCGGGAGATGACAGAGAGTAAGGACGAACCAGGCCTGGAAATCTTTGTGCAACAGGCCGAGGGTCTCGTGCTGAGTCTTGTCCACACTGGGGAGTCCCTGTAAGGACTCTAGGCAGAGAAGCAACAGAAGATTGATATTTAGAAGCACTGATCTGCCAGCCATGCCCTCTACATTACAAGGCTCTAATGAACATTTTTCACATTTTAGAAATTCAGGTCCAAGATGCCTTCAACGTTCCACGAGAACAGGGCCCTAGAGGCGGGGAGCTCAGCAAACTGCACAGATACCAATGACCGGTGTGATCTAGATGGGACAACAGAGAAGCAGGGAGAAGTCAGAAGCTGTTGTCCTGGTCTACAAGAGAGAGGATGAATTCAATATTAAACCAACAGTGGCAGCAGGCTGCTTCTTTTATAACCCAGAGTCACCCAGCTCAGGCCTAGACACTGCAGTAGCCTTTGGTGGGAGGATCCAAATGGGTTACCCCCAAGCCCAGTTATGGCGAGGTAGGAAAGGACTGGCCAGATAGTTAGAAGCACCGCCTGCACTGCTAGCTCTGCAGACACTACGTGTTCTATGTGTTCCCATGAAGGACCTTCCGAGCATGGCTGGAAGTGCTCAGGGATCCTGCAGCCTTGAGCACCCAAGTGCAGAGCAGGCCTCCTTCATGGCTGAGCATTTTCTTCTCCCACTGAGCTGGCAGCTGCAGGAGCCACATGTCAGGAAGCTGGAAGGGAGGAACGAGCCCAGCTCCAGCCACTTACTGCCCAAGCACCTCTCCTCCAGCCTCTGAGCCCAGCAGCCCCTCCACACTAAAGCTCTTGGTTTTGGATGGAGAAAGAGCCAATGCCAAGGGCTTAAACTGAACCATAAATAAGCAACAGGCATCCTTGGAGGTTCACTTGCTCTCAAAGGGGGGAAATCAAGAGAAATGTTAAGGTCTTGCAGGATGATGCAACAACATGATCCAAAATAATCAGGAAACCAACCCAGAGTGCCTCACCTTTAAAGATCTGTCAAATGAATGGCATCATTTCCATTTTCCATTATGATCCAGTGCTATGTGGTAATTGAAAGGATGCCCACAAAACATATCATCATAAAGCAAGGACCCTTCTCTCCAGGTAATTATGCAATGAAATTATGAAGGTCTTTGACCCAATACACCTCTGATTATACAATGCATTGGAAGACCAGTTGATATCCACTGGGGGAGGAAAAACACCCCAGAGAAAGGATCTGTGGGCTCCTCTTCTCCCTGTCCCACATTCCTTTGAACTGCCAGGGCCAAGCAATTCTCTGACTAGATGTGCATTGGTTATTTGTTTGCTCTAGATCTACAGAGCTGAAACTTTAGGGGGAAGGTACCTTAACTATAGATTAAGTTCTCGTGTTCATGTAGTCAATATTTATTATACAGAGTATCTGTCTTATCCTGGGACCATTTCTTCCATGTTCATGGATGTGTTTAGATACCCCCAAATCTGTGCCTGAACATGGAGGTCATATTTCTAACAATGCCCAAATAATGATAATGAGGAGCTATGTCTTCCCACAAGGACTTTTTGTGAGCATCGTGAGGGTTTTGGGAACCCAGGATGCCTGGAGGGTTCCTAGCATTACTGTCATCAGTGTCTGCCTTAGTCCTCCAATCTGCTGCCCTATGGAGCCTGTCCTCCTTGATGGAGCCCCACAGCGCCTGCTCTTGTTCTCCCAAAGACTGGGATCCTGGAAGAACTAGGATGTCAGTGACTGTAAACATCACACTGTCACCTGGACCCTGATATAGCACAGCTTCCCCAGTCTCACAAGGCCCTCACGAAGCTCCCCACCTTCTAATTAGCGCCTCAAACACACCATGGACAGCTGCTCCCCAGGCAGCTCCCTTCCCTCTCCACCCCCTACTCACAACTAAAACTCCATTTTTCTCATGAGTGTGCAAGATTATCTGAGCATAAATGGAGTTCAACTCCTAGTAAAAATGTAATGCTTCTCTCAAGGACAAAACCTCATGAAGTGTCCCTCCACCTATGGCTTAAACAAACATTTCCAGTTCAAATAGTGTCAATAGGCCCAGAAAGTCACACTGACTCAAGCAACTTCGTTCCCTAAAATGAATGATGCTACATTTGCTCCTAGCCTAAAGCCATCTGCTGATGGTTTTCCAACCCAAAAAGGTCTTTGAGTGAGCCCTAAAAAAGTAAAGTATTAGATCAGCACCCCTGATATCTTAATATGTATCTCCGTAGCTCTGAAACATCCTTGTTTCTATGTTGTATTGGTTTCTTTTCAGCTTCAAACTAACTGGTGTCAAGAAGTCAGCCAAATCTCCAAGGCCATGGCCTCCTGGGGTCAAGGCCAACAATGAGAGTGTGCCTCCAATCATATGTTCTCACTGGATCCCAGGAATGCCCACATTTTAACCACTATGGGCCAGGAAATGCATATTCTGATTGGCCAGGCCTTGGTCACATACATGTAGTAGGAGGAAGGTGGACTCCACTGCATTTGAATCAGGTGGGCTAAGAATCGGGGAGAGAACTGTTTGCTGGTAGAAAAAGATGGTACTGCTACCCAGAGAAAAGTTGAATAGAGTTTGGAAAACAATAAAAACAAGCCACAACAAAACAAGAGAGATGTCTACTATGGCTTCTTTTTTGCTTTCTATGTATCTACATTTCACTTTCTCCAGAGCTTGCAAATGATGGCTCTTGGACTAAACCCATCCAACCCACAGCCTGTTTTTATGAATAAAGTTTTATTGGGAAACAACCACATCAATTCATTTACATACTGTCTGGCTGCTTTCACTCCATGACAGCATAGTGAAATATCTGTGATAGAATCTGTATGGCTGGAAAGGGGAAAATATTCATAATGTAACCCTTCACAGCAAACACTTGCTCTTGTTCTAAGGGACTATTAAAATTCTTTCCGTTGTACAATTCGGGTCATGTCTCTCACATAAATTCAGCAATGTTTTCCATTTGTTCTAGGGTAAACTCTAAACTGCTCTGGGATCTCAGGAGTCCTGTTGGCAGGTAAAAATGTGCTCCGGTCTGCACTACTGTCAGAGCGTGGTAGAGAACCATATGGGTTGCTCTCCAGAACATGCCTGAGCTAAGTGAAGATCCAGTGAATACGCACCTGCAGTATCAAGTCTGACCCCTCGTGGAAACAGCCAATCAAGTACTGTTGTCCTTAAGAAAGGAAAAAGACAGCATTTGGTTTAAAAATAAAACAAAAACAAAAAGCAAGAAGCTGTCCTCTGCGTGTGCCCTTCCCTCTAAAGATCTTATGGGCAAACAAGCCTTTGTGTTTTGAAGATCAATGTCATCCATCAGGCGTAATCAAGCTCTTTTGTTTGATAAAGAACCTGAAATGAGCCTCTTCTAGCCCTAGAGCCTCCTATGAAGGAGAGAGGCAGGCAGAGAGAAGGGATGCTGGCCACTTCCTAGACCCAGAACTATCTCATCATCCCAAATGGAAATCTTTTGCCCATTGTTGCCCATGTTCCAGCCCTCAATCCCTGCAAATGCTAATCTTCTTGATGTCTTTACAGGTTAATATTGCATATTAAGGGAATTACACTATTTGGAGCCTTTTGTGGCTGGCTTCTTTCAAATAGCATAAGGTTTCCAAGGTCCATCTGTGGTATAGCATGTATTAATACATCATTCATTTTTATGGTTGTATACTATACATTGGGTGTACAGCACATTTTGTTTATCCATTTATTTGTGGGTGGTTCTTTGAGTTGTCCCCACCTTTTAGCTGTTATGAATAGTGTCACAACAGACATTTATGTAGAAGTTTGTGTTTAAACATCTGTTTGGGGGCTGGGGATTTAGCTCAGCAGCACAGCACCTGCCTGGCAAGCACAAGGTTGTAAGTACGATTCCCAGTACCGGATAAAAAAAAAAATCTGTTTTATTGTTTAGATCTAAAATGTCCCCCCAAATCTCATGTAGTCAGAGACGGGGCTTCTACAAGGTCATGAGATCATGGGGGCACTATATCCATCAGTGGATTATTCCACTGATCCGTTCATAGCTGACTGTACTGTTAGCAGGTATGACCCAGTTAGAGTAAGTAGATTATTATGGCCTTGCCTCTGGAGTATATATCTCCGGCTCTGGCTCTTCCTCATTTCTCTTTGCTTCCTGGATGCCATGGCTTGAGCAGTTTTCCTCCACCATGCTCTTCTGCCGTGCTCTTTCTGCCATGGTGCCAGTGACCATGAATTAAACCTATGAAACCATGAGCCAAAATAAACTTCTCCTCCTTCAAAATGTGGGTGTCAGGTATTTTGTCCCAGCAATGAGAAAGTGACTAATGCAACCTATTCTGATTTCTTTTCGGTATATATCTAGGAATGAACTTGCTAGGTCTTATGGTAACTCTATGTTTGACTTATTGAGGAACTGCCAAACTGTTGTTGTGGATAATTTATAGTAATTTTTTCCCTGATCAATCTATTCCATAGGATCCCTTCCCACACAGTGACCCAGATTAGCACCTGGAACTCTGAGGGCAAACTAAGACTTGTCTTAATTGTTTGGAAGACCTGTTCAATTTCCCCTCAATCTTTCTGCTTTTGGGTGGGAAAATGTCAGATCACACCCATCAGCTCTCCCTCACAGGAGCAGAGAGAGCTACAGGGTTGCACGGGGTTTAGAAGTCAGGATGAGACAACGTGCATGCGTACCTTCTTCCCTAATCATTCTCAGCCGGAATTCTTTCACATCATCTCAACCTATCAGTAAGGAATGAGGCAGGAAAATGTCATTGTTCTGCTGGTGGATTCATCAGTGCCTCTGCAGAAAGGCCTGTGGCTTTCCATGGAATGAGCTGAGGAATATCCTGGGAAAGCAGCACTGAGGCCCGGAAGGAAGAGCAGGAAAATTGATTCAAGTGGATAACAGCATATGAACATGACTGGTGGTCACCTCTGCCGACAGAGATGGAGGAGAAAGTCTCAGACCATGCCCCAACCTCTGCCTCTTGTAGAGTTCACCTTCCAAGACATGTCCAAGTGCAAGGTTATTTCTCAGGGTTGAAGAGCTGGAAAGAATCAGAAACATCATCTGACCCAACCCTACCACTTTACAGAGGAGAACGCTGAGGACCACAACGAGGAAAGTGACTTTCCCACCACCAGGCACCGGCAGCCACCCTTGCTGTACAGAACTGTGTTTCTCCTAGGACAGCTGCTGCTGTCCTTCATGCATGGAGTAGCAGCGATTCCAGGCCTCCATCGCTGACACGGAAACACACTTCTGAGGCCTCAGAGATGTACAGAAAGACTGATGGCTCGCTCACCATCCCCAGAAGCCAGGCAATGTGTGACACTCTGACCCAGGAGCCACAGTGCCATGTACACTGCTTCTCCTGTGACTGGGGTCCCCTCTCCCTTCAATCACGTTGACAGCCTCTTTCACTGATGGCACTCGGGCTCTTCCACGTGGTACAAAGCATCAAGTTCAATGCAAATGGACCTGACAAACAGAAAGAGGGACAAAACGAATGGAAGAACTGCCAGAGTCTTGCAGAGATTTTAAAGCAGCTCAGTCATGCAAAATATCATTTTTAATAACAAGAGGCCACGGGATGGGATGATTACAATAATGACAAAACCAGCTGTCATGTTGAGTTATACAGTGTAAACACCGGACAGAAGCAAGACGCACTGCAATTCTGGAGTTTGTCGGACTTGCCAAACACCTGATTTTGGGTCCCTTAAATTCTTCAGTAGGTGTGCTTTTCAGTTCATCTATCTCTCACCTCAGGAGTAACCTTTAAAGGAGTTAATTAAAGGCACATTTTAAAATTCCCCTAGTAATTTTTTTATTATAGTTATAAAATATCTCACACTAACCTTTCCTGCTTTTGTAATCACTGGTTTATGAAATTCCAATTATTTTCTCCTTTGTGAACAATCACTGTAAGGAAAGTTTCCCTGGTCATTGTTATGTGGCTTTTGGTTTGATAACAGAAATTACAAATCACTGCAGCCCACTATTACAAGCCATAAAATCCATGTCACGTAATGTGGCATATAATTACATACTGCCTTAAATCGCTTGTGTCTCTATTGTCAGCACTGCAGTGTGGGTGTCTGTTTATATTTCTATCCCCTCCTTTAGACTCTGAAACATTCAAGGGCAGGAACATGCAATGCATATTTCATTTCTGCACACCTAGCGTCAAGCATAGGTTCTAACCTGCCAGGTCTTATTTATTGAGTTGATAGGCAGTGGGATGAGAATCAGAGCTCTCACTTGGAATGCTTTGCTTATTGATTCATTTCATCAAAAACACTTCCTCCTTCAAGCATCTTTTCTGTGCATAACACTGATATATTGGATGTCTTCTTCTTTAAACCCTTTCTGAAGGAGATGATCCTAAACACTAAAAACCCTTATCACTAAGTTGCAAGACAAATGGTGATGTATATTTTCTTGTTTTCCAAATTCCCTCCAATTAATATATATTTCTCGTTAATCTGGACAAATTTTTCAAATGCAGCTTTTAAGTTTTAATGAAGTAAGCCAAATCTTAAAGAAAAATATGTGCCAGGTATGGTAGCTCACACTTGTAATCCTAGCTTTCTGAAAGGCTGAGGCAGGAGGATTATAAGTTCAAGGGCAATTTAGTGACTTGGCAAAACCTGATCCCAAAATTAAAAAGGGCAATAACAAATGCTGGAGAGGCTGTGGGGAGAAAGGAACCCTGCTCCACTGCTGGTGGGAGTGTAGATTGGTGAAACAACTGTGGAAATCAATTTGGAGATTCCTCACAAAACTAGGAATAGAAGTCCCACTCAACCCACCTATTCCCCTTCTGGGTATTTCCCCAGAAGAATTAAAGACATCATACCACAGCGATATATGTGCACCCATGTTTATAGTAGCACAACTTGTTATAGCTAAATCTTGGAAACAACCCAGATGCCCATCCACTGAGGAAAGGATAAAAAGTTGTGGTATTTTCATACAATGGAGTGTTACTCAGCTATTAAAAAAGATAAACTCAAGGCTTTTGTAGGTAAATGGATGCAACTAGAGACCATATTCATAAGTGAAATCAATCGGACCCATATGTGTAAACATCATATTGTCTCCTTGGTGTAGGAACCTGAAAAACTAGGTAAAACTCAAAACGTACAATAGATGACAGGAAAGGGAAAGAAATTGCTCAAATGAAGGAACGACTAGGATGAGGATAAGAAGAAAAAAGAAAGAAGGAAGGCAAAACATAAATATATATATATGAATAGCTGCGATGACTGTATTGCTGTTGCCTGATGATGTATTAAAATGAACAGTTAATGCTCACAATTATTTATATTCTGATCGACTTTGCATGCTTGTGTCTGGTGGTCTGAGCAACTGATTTGAAGGTAACAATATGCAATGGAATTACAATGGTGAACTTCTGCCACCTTCTCTAGTGAAACTCTGTATTATCTCTAATGTTTTATTGAAGAATTATTTTCTTATTCTCTTTAATGGTTTGAGCAATCTTTCATTCTTCCATCTGATAATCTGAGCAATGTAGCTGAGGATAGCGATATGCAATGTAACAACCACTGTTGATTTGTATTAATTTGTCTTGAGGCCCTGTATCACTTTGAATGTTCTTGCTTTGATTTGCTTATGTTCATGGTACTGGTATGCTGTTACTGTTCTATTTTTTGTTTGTTTGTTTGTTTCTCATGTACTACTCTCTTTAAAATAAAAAAATAATAAAATAATAAAAAAATTTAAAAGGGAAACTGGAGATGTAGCTCAATATGTAGGTACTGAGTTCAGTCTCTAGTACCAGGAGAAAGAGAAAGAAAGAGAGAGAGAGAGGGAAGGGGAGGGAGGGACAGCAAGCAAAATCAACAAAAGCAAAAGGAGGGAGAGTGAGCCTCTTTTCCTCCCGTATATTGTATGCAGGCTACCTGCCCTAAGGTAGGTGTAGCACTCACTCCATCTCCATACCCTCATCTTCCACAGGCTCAGGATGTTTACAAAGTGAGAACCCTGGCTCCCTGATGAGCTACTTAAACTTTTAAACTTCTCAAATTGACACATGAATGAACCATCACAACATCCTGTAGCAAAAACAGCCACCCTAGGACATGTCCTCTACACCCTTGGATGTAGAACTACTTAGTTACTTAGTTAAGCTTCTAAATTTCTCAAGTTGACACCATGTATCAACAATTACAAACAGGCAGAGTGTTACCTGCAGGGAGCACCTGCAAGGGCTGTGCAGAAGGAAGTATCATGAGAAAAGGCATGGGGCAGGGGACCCAGGGGTGTACAGGGTCCAGAGGTGCAAGACAGAGCAAATAGGGATCAAGAAAGGAAGAAGTAGGGGAGAAGTAAGGTTGAAAGGTACGTACATTGGTTAACCTCATAGGTCAACTTAGCTAGGCCATGGTGCACTGATACTTGGCAGACATTTGTGTTGCTATGAAGACAGTTAGCAGATACAATTAACACTCAAATCTAGCAGACTTGGCATAAAGAAAATTATCTTTCTTGATGAGGGTAGACCTCACCCAATCAACTGAAGACCTTAAGAGAAAGAGAAAAACAGCTCAAAAAGTTGGGAGTCCTGCCTGTCTTTGGACTTGAGAAGCGACATTTGCTTTTCTCTGGGTCTCCAGGGCACTGACTTTCCCTGCAAACTTTGGACTTTCCAGCCTCCACAATTACAAGAAAAGTCCTTAAAATACATCTCGACTGACTGATCAGTAGATAATAGATAGGTAGATAGATTTATAAAACATAGTCAATTTCTCATCAGTGGAACAAAATAACCAATGCCTACAACTCAAAGGAAGAGAGATTTATTTTAGCTCATGACTTTTTCGAGATTTCTGTCCATAGCCAGGAAGGGTACAGTGGAAAAGTCTGGTGGAGGAAAACTACTCATATTATGGTGGTCAAGGAGCAGAGAGAGAAGAGAAAGGCCAGGGAGGGAGATCTGGTCTTTCAGGTCACCCTCAGTGACCTGCCTATTTCATACCCTACCTCCTAAAGTCAGTCTGCTATAGTGCCCTCATGGTCACCTTCCAACACATGAGGCTCTTGATGACCTTCCTAGATCTAAACCATAACAGATACGTGATAAGGAGGTAGATAGGTAAGTAGGTAAGTGATAGATGATAGATAGATAGATAGATAGATAGATAGATAGATAGATAGATAGGGATTGTGCACATACATACCCCCATGCTATTGATTTTGTTTCTCTGGAAAATCCTGAGTAATATAGTCAGTCTCAAGTCAAAACACATAGTTGACAAATAAAAGTCTTCAAAGTGCTAGAGTTAAGATTATGTGACTAGATCTTTGGCTACAATAAGCCTATGCGTGCCTGAAACAATCTAACTGCCCAGGTTACAGTAGAAACTTCTTAGCAAGATGGGGACTTGATGGCCTATGGTTAGCAAAAACTGGGCAGCAGTGCTCAACCTTTACAAGAAGATAAAAGCATACTTGTGATAGCATATTTATGCTTAGGTATTGTCTTAGCCACGTTCCCAGCTCTGGAACAAACACCAGATGCCAACAACTTAAATGAGAGGTTGGTTTTGGCTCATGACCTCACTCCATGGTTGGCTGGCTCTGAAGCAGAAACAGCACGGCAGAAGGGCATGGTGGAGGACAGCTGCTCTGCTCAGGATGGTCAGGAAGCAGAGGGAGAAGGAAAGAGCCAGGGACAAGAGCACACCCTTCCAGGCTACATCCCAGTGACCACCTCCACCCAGACCCTACCTCCTAACAGCACAATTAGCTTTGAACTCACCAATGGATGAATCCTCTGGTGAGCACGGCACCCCCCATGATCCAGCCACCTTCCATGCACATGAGACTTTGGGGGCAACTTTAGATCTAAACCATAACAAATACACATGTGCTCCCATTCTTCGGGTCCATACACAATGCTTGGAGTTCCACATGATTCTGAAATCTCCTCTTTTATTTACCTGAAGTGGAACAAGAGCTTAAAGACATTTAAAGGCAACTGAAGCCCCGAATCCTTCCAGATTTATGTAATCATTCCCCAAATTTTACAGTTGCTTTGCCTGCACTCAATTTGACAGCAGTTGTTAAGCAATTTGCCTTTATTAAGCCTTCCCGAGCATTCAACTTAATTTTCATAGAAATGACAACTCTATTACTTCCATCCTCACATTCCATCAGTACTGCAATATTTACCTAATTCTGTAATTGCCATAAGAAATAAATTTGCATGAACAGGTTTGGGGACAAGGATAATTGACTCTTGTTAAGCATGCAGCTTCCCTGATTGGAACATCTGTGAACCTTGGTCAGCAGGTTTCACAGAGGAAAAGAGTACTAGGGAGCAGAACAAGACAGTAAAGTGGAGGCCAGGCAGGAGCAATGGCATGCTGGTAACTAACTGCCTCAGGGCAGGAGCTGGATTTGTGGGGTTTGCAGGTTTCCGTGATGTTGATACCTCCAGCATGTGACATCACTGAGCAGAGTTGGGAAGACACGTGGCCAGTCAGCTCTAGTGACCAATAAAAGCCAGCTCTAGTACACCCTGACAACTCAGTACTTAGACTGAATAATGTATGCGGAAAAACATACACACGCGCCTGCTGTCCCCTCTGCTGTATCTGTACCTTTCTCCATTTCATTGCTGATAACTGCACACTGCTGATACCTGCAACTGATTGGAAAATACAGTGAATGTTTTAATTTTTAAAAAGTTATTACTGTAGAAGACATATTGCCGTTACTCCTCCTCAAAATACTCTCCCATACTTTGGACACACTTATCCTGGCATTCTTGGCACTTTCTGAAGCAGTCCAGAAGTTCCATTTTGTGAGTGTCTTTACGAGGCATGATCAATAATATGGTGAGTGGTGTTGCTGACTCCAATCCAGGGGAAAGGCATTTTTAAAGTAAAAAGTCCAGCTCGTGTCCTCATCCACCTTATTCATCAGATCTGGCACCATGTGACTTCTAGCTCTCCCCCAAAGTCAAAATGACTGTGAAAGGGAAATATTTTCATTCAGGAGATTGAGGCAGCCACAGAAGAGCAACTAAAGACTCTCCTGAAAGAGGACTTCCAGAACTGCTTCAGAAAATGGCTACAACAGTGGAAGAAGTATGTTCAAAGTAAGGGAGAGTATGTTGAGGGGGATAATGACAGTGTGTGTTTTACTGTTACAAACTTTCAAAATTTAAACATTCACCATTTTTCAATCACACTTTGTATTTAATTCATGGTTCTGGAGGCTGGGAAGCTCAGGAAGACGGCTTGGCTTTTAGTGAGCACCTCATGCTTCTTCTGCTCATGGAGAAAGCACAAGCTTCTTCTGCTCAAGTCAGCGCATGGAGCAAAAGCAAAACACAGGATATGACCTCAGTATATAACAGCTGTTCTTACAGTAACTAATGCTATCCCACAGGAGCAAGAACGCTTTCACCCTGGTTAGAATTCCTGCACCTCTGTCCCATAAGAGCAGCATGAATGACCCAAACATGATTCAAACACCTTTGAACACTGTTGCATTGGGAATCATATTTCAGCATGAATTTTGGAGGGGTAAAAACCATATTCAAACCTCAGCACTAAGCTAGGCACGATGGTACACACCTGTAATCCCAGTACTTGGGAGGCTGAGATAAGCGAATTGTGAGTGAGTTCAAGAAAGCCGCCTGCATCACACAGTAAGACCTTATGGGGGGGGGGCGATGAGAATATGCTGGTTAGTTGCTTACAACAATAGATCTCTCCAGCTGAACCTTGAAGCAAACAAAGGAGCTCTCAAGAACTGCCAGGTTGAGACTGGACGTGAGCTCAGTGGTAGAGTGCATACTCAGCTCCACAAAAATAATAATAAAATAGGATCAAAAATAAGGAATTTTGAAGTGAATGCCTTTCAAATACGCTACTTCAGAATTTAAAAGGAAGGAAATATTTTTACAAAATGACCTTCTAGCGGTGAACCTGCTGTCCCCTCTGCTGTGTCTGTACCTTCCCCTATTTCATTGCTGAAACCTGAAACCTGCTCTTCTGGTAGAAAAGCCTCCAGAGTCACTGTCCTCATTTATATGACCCAAAATTCAAAGTAGGTCCCCCAAAAAAAGAGCCCTTCCACATGATTGGTGGAGAGTACAATCACTATAGAAATCAGTATGGAGATTCCTCAAGAAAACTAAAACTAGAAATTTTATTTGACCCAGTTAGACCGTGCTTAGGTATCTTCCACAAAGAACTGAAGTCATCATATTACAGTGATCCATGCACACCCGTGCTTATAGCAGCACAGTTCACAATAGCTAAAGTATGGAAGTGGCCTGCATGCCCATCAGCAGACGAATGGGTAGAGAAAATGTGGTATTTACACACAGTGGAGCAATACTCAGCCATAAAGAGTGATACATTTGAGTCATTTGTAGGAAAATGAGTAGACCTTGAGACCATAATACTAAACAAAATAAATCAGACAAAGGAGGTTAAATATCATTTGGTTTCTCCTATCTGAGAAACCCAAAGTTTAAATAATTTTAAAAGCCAAGTAAAAGAGATGTTAGGAAGCAAAGAGGCAGACTTTGTGACTGAAGGAAGGGGATCTGGGGAAGACAGTAGAGGGGACGGCAGGGAGGGGAAAGAGAAGTAAAAAGGATCAAGATGCCGTGTGAGTAGTACTAATTTCCAAGATGAATGTAATTATTACATATTGCAAACATACATCAACTTTAAATAAAATGTAGGTCCCCAAGAAATGGTAGCAAAAAACCTGGGATGAATCAGAAGGAAAGCCTGGGTTTCAGCCTGATATGCAAAAGGAAGCATTTGAAGAAGAGCAAGAAAGGAAAGCCCTGGGGTCTCAGCAACACAAACCCACGGTACCGGGTGCTGGGTGCGTAGGGGCTCGTCCACATCTACCCAAACCCTGTCTAGCCAGTCCCTTGGAGATGCCTGCCATTTCATTCTCTGGGATTTGCCCAAGATATCATCCCAGACCAGAAGTCGGGAGTCAAGGACCTGGTCCTACAGTGTACACATTTCCAGTTGTTTACCTACTACAAACCAGACATTCCCCGCCCAGTTCTAACCCCAGCTGAGGTCCCCTTCAGGTTTCAACGGGTGAGTAAGTCATTGACAATGCCTCCATGGTTTCCAGCATTTCCTACGTTCTACTCCACCTCCTATTCCATCAGACACTGTGGGTCTTGAGTCAAATAAAACCAAAAGCCCATGTTTTCCTGGAGAGGAAATTAATGTATTTACAGGTATTGTGTGACAGCTGTCATTTATGAAGGTGAAGACTTCAACAGCACAATGCTCTTGTTGATGATTTAACACACAGCAGCAATTCCATTTATAACTAGCAATTGTTACAATCTGGTAAGTATAAATGTTACTGTGGGCAACTATTGTAAAATACATGAATAAAAAAGGAACTGTCATAGTCCTGGAGATAGGGACAGGTGAGGATGACAGAATTCTTAGAAATCATTGCAAAGACCCTATGACAGTCTCCAGGGCCCATTTGCTACCTGCTATCTGTGTGAGCAGGTGGTTGGTAACCACTGTAGTCTCAAGTCCCTTCCAGTTCACCCCAGCCATTTCTACAGATTCTGCTGCTCCAAGAGTCATATTGAGGCACCTCTGAAGACATCCAGTTTGACTTCACTCTAGCATTTAACCAGATTTTCTCCCCAGATGTGTATCAACCACTGCAGGACAATGGCTGAAAGTTAGAGCATGTCTTCTGCCAAAAGCCATGGAAGGGGTGATAGTGCCATAGGCAGACCCCTACCTTGGTGAAGCTGTCTTTAATGTTTGTAATAAATTGACCATAGATGTCCCCAGATTAGGGCCTCTAAACTGGTCCCCATTCTCAGAGACCCACTGGAAAACAGACACCTGGCTATGGAATCTCTTCCAGCCCAGCTGTCCTTGTTATCTCAGGTAACAAACGGGTTGTCCTCACAATTTTTCTAGTTCTGGAAAATTAAGCTCCTTCTTTTTGCCCTCCTACTTGGATCTCCCTCATGCACAAAACTGGAGGATATAGAAGCCCAGGGTCTCTAAACACTGTAGGAGAATGGAAGGGGGGAAGGAACAAGGGGCACAAGAAATTGGGGGCGGGGAGAGCGTTAACTACTTCCAAAATATTACCCCACCACACTTTGAGATATCACCTGGGTAGGCATGAGTGGTAAGACCCTAAAGGATATTGTATTAGTCAGCTTTCCCATTGCTGACCACAGTAACAAACACCCACAACTTAGAGGAAGAGAGGTGTAATTTAGCTCACTGCTTCAGGGGATTCAGTCCATAGTCAGCCGACTCCAAGGCAGGAACATCATGGTGAGGGCATAGTGGAACATTGGATCATGGGAACACTCTATTCATCAGTGGATTAACCCACTGATGTTCATAGCTGGATGTGCTGTTAGGAGGTAGGCCCCAGTTGAAAGAGGTAGGTCACTTGGGAGCATCCTTCCCCCATGCTCTATATCCCAGGCACTAAGAACTGAGCAGTTTTGCTCCGCCACATCCTCCCACCATGAAGTTGCTGCCTGAGAGCCAGCTGACCATGGACTCAAACACCTGTAACCATGAACCACATAGACCTTTTCCTCTTTTAAATTGTGTATCACAGGCTTTTTTCCAAGCAAAAGGAAAGCTAACTAATATACCTTCCCTTCTTTTTTGTTTTAGTTTTTGTTTGGTTTGGATTAGTTTAACATTTTTAGCTATAGGTTTACAGATGTCAGGTATGTAGTACAAGCTCCCACATACCTCACTTACAGTTCTCCTTGTCATTAACATCTTACCTTACCATGGCACATCTGTCACAGCTAATGAACCAATACTGACCCATTATGACTGGCTGAAGCCCATGCTCTATTCAGTGTTCTAAGCTTTTTCCCAGTGTCCTCTTCCTGTTCCGGGATCCCATGCAGGATATGTCACATTTAATCATTGTGTCTCCTTAGGTTCCTCTTGGCTATGACTGCTTCTTAGATTTTTCTTGTGTCTTTCCCTTTTTTAGGTAAGTATTTATTGAAGTATAATAATACACAAAGAAAATCAGCCAAATGGAAAGTGTACAGCTTGACCAATTTTCTTATGGGAGCTATGTCACCACCACCCAGATCACTATGTCCAATGCTGTCAGCACTCATACATTCCTTTGTCCCTTCCAGTCACTCTTTACCTCCCAGGAGCAATTACTATTCTTAGGTTATATAGCATATTTTTTAAATTTTGCATTTACAAAATCATGCTCTCTGTCCCTCATGCATCAGGGTTCTTTTGTTCAGAGGTCCTTTCCCTTTAGTTTCCTGAGAGTGACTCCTTTGTTGTATTCCACCCATGGGCCCCTGGTGCCAAAATGTTACCAGGGAAAACCAGTTCCAGAAGCACAGACTACTGTGCCTGACAGAGAACCATGAAGACATTTGCAACTAAATGTGCAGGCTTTTCTTTGTTATAGGCCTGAAAGATCTCTTTGGCTCTCCCCTCTCCTTAAAACCTTCCATACTATGCCAAGCCATGTTTCTAGGGTATTTCCGTCTGGCATCTGATCGTCCCTAAGACCTTATCAGTTACCAGTGAATATCTCCATTATGCGTCTGGATGGAAAAACTCACAGAATTTGACTCTTCTTTCTAGTTTATGACAAAAGGCATACCTCATTTGCATTCTTGCTCCCACTTGGCCGGTAGCCAGTAGCATAGCTTTACACAGAGGACAATGGATACTGAGTTTCTCATTGACCAAACACACTCTGCTTCAGCTAGCTTTCCTGTTGCTAGGACAAAGTGCCAGACATGTGCCATTTAAAGGAGAGAAGGTTTATTTTGGATCATGGTTTTAGAGGTTTCAGTCCATGGCCAGCTACCTCCAAGGCAGAAACATCATGGCAGAAGGGAGTGACAGGCGAAAGCTGCTCACCTCATGATGGTTAAAAGCAGAGAGAGAAAGAGAGAGAGTGGAAAGAGCTCAGCGAGAGAGGAAAGGGCTGGGAACAAGAGTACACCTTCCAGGTTATGCCCCAGTAGCTCACCTCCAACCAGCCCCCATCTCTTAACAACATACTCAGCTATGAATTCACCAATTGACGAATCCACCGATGAGTATAGTGCCCCATGATCCAATCACCTTCCAAATGCCTCACCTCTGAATCCATGAGCCTCTGGAGGTACATTTTAGATCTAAATCATAACAGTCTCCTTAGCATGGCCTTTCTGAGCTCTCTTCTCATGTAGGCCTCCTCCTTGGCCTGTAACAACCACAAACACTCAGCACAATGATTTCGTCTATCACCACTACCCCTCTAATAAGAGAGAAATTCTGAGATATCCTAAATGTAATTACAGGGTGAGAGGGTGGAGGAAAAGAGAAATGGGGGGGGTTTCAATCAGTTAACAAGCTGTAGGCTAAGAACAAAAGACCATTTTACATTGTCAAATGTACATTAAATGGAAAAACATTCCTTGCTCATGGATAGGAAGAACCAACATTGTGAAAATGGCCATACTCCCAAAGCTGCTGTACAGATTCAATGCAAT
>NW_004955456.1:12844973-12872728 GCF_000276665.1 Chinchilla lanigera
TCTGTATTGTGCTTGTGATATGTTGTAAAATGTTGTATGTCTGTTAATGTTTCCCTCCTTTTATCCTTAAAAAAAAAAAAAAAAAAAAAATGTACATTAAAATCTTAACTCAAATCCCATCAGGACCCCAAGGTGCCACCACATCCTGCTTACACACCAATCAGTCCAGAAGCAACAATGACTTCTCCTGATGGATTACCCTTCTATCCCAAAGCTGTCCCTACTTTGTAGAATCCTGCCCATTTATCCACAGGCAGTATTGGATCAGTATAAACAAGTTATGCCTTCCTTCCTGTAGTAGCTACCATCCCATCACTGAGACATAGTACCTAAGACCCATGATTTAAAGGATGAGAGAATGGTTCATGGTTTCCAGTGGGATCAGTCCAAGGTCAGCTGATTCTAAGGCAGAAACAGTATGGTAGAAAGGCTTAGCAGACAGTAGCTGCTCATTCCATGGTGGCCAAGAAGCAAAGAATGAAAGGAGGAGCCAGGGTCAAGAATCCACCCTTGTAGGTCACGCCCAGCAGAGACCACTTCCAGCTAAGCCCCACCTCCTGATGGCACATCAGCTATAAACTCACTAGCGCCCCCATGATCCAATTATCTTCTACATACATGAGACTTTGGAGTAATATTTTATATATAAGCCTGAACAGTTCCCAAATTTTCATCATAAAAAGATGAAATCCTGTAACTGGTTATCTATGGTCTGCTTGACATTTTCTAGCCATTAACCACCCCTCCACTGCTGGTACTTGCAGGAACTTGTCCTAGGACCTGGTCCTTTCACTCTGGCTAACACTTCTAATGATGCAATCAGCCTCTTTATTTCAGAGACCCCTAGTTTCTGAAATAAAATGTTTTGTTTTGTTTTTTTGTGTGTTTTTGAGAGAGGGTAGTCCAAGCTGGCCTTGAACCCACCCACAATGTACCCCAGACTAGCCTCAAATTCTTCATCTTTTTGCCTCAGCCTCCCAAGTGCAAAGATTACAGACATGTGCCACCATGCCCAGTGAGAGTTTTTGCTTAAACACACACACACACACACACACACACACACACACACAGAGAGAGACAGAGAGAGACAGAGAGAGAGAGAGAGAGAGACAGAGAGAGAGACAGAGAGAGAGACTGGATTAAACAACAGTGCGGTGTGGTTCCTAGCAGCTGAAAACCCTTTCTCTGAGATGATGTACCTCCTTTCAATGCCAGCCCTGAAAAAGAACAGCGTTGCTAAAAGAATTAACCTTTTGTTCCAGCCCAACCTAACTGTGGGCCCTGACCTCCTCTCCCTAGAGAATTTACTTTTGAAAAACTGTGATTGTAAATCCTTTCACTTTTCTTTTAAAATGTAAATCTGCCCCGTTGCTGAAAGGCTTCCTCCAGGACCTGGGAGCGGCTCCTTGAGACACAGACCAGGGAGAGAGATGCTGTGTCTCCAGGTTCCTGGGGGAGGCCTGGAGCCCATCTTCCTGGCCACCTACATCCAAAGATAAAAGCTTCTTTCTGAAACCAGGGGAATACCTGAATAAACCCTTTATCTTCACTTGTTTCTAGTTATCACTGACTCTTTTTTTTTGCTGGGGATTGGTACTAGGGATTGAACCCAGGGTCACTCTTAGCTACATCCCAACCTTTTCTTTTTTTTAATTTTGAGATAGGGTCTTGCTAAGTCACTAAATCACCCAGTGGGACACAAAATTGTGAACCTCCTGCCTCAGCCTCCCTCAGGCCTACGTTTACAGATGAATGCCCCTATGCCTCGTTTATCATTGATTTTAGAAAATTGCTGACTTTAGAAGTTCCTGAGCTAAACAATAAAGTAATAGACCCCTACTGGTTCTGCTATAAATAACAAGTCTGATGTTTGGTCGCTGTGGTCATGATTGTTTAAACTGTTTTTCAGGAATTTGAAAGTAGTCTTGTCTGGCACAAAAGGATTAAAGCCACTGACTCCTGCCGCTTAGTCCTGAGAGAGTGCCTGATGGGTGATATTCTGACTTCAGAATGCAATAAAATTCCTCTTCCTAATTATCCCAATAATGGTATTTTCTGACTAGGCACCTTATGAAGACCCATGAAGTCTGACTATGCATACACAGACCAACTATTACTTTGCTCCTCCTTGCTCTAATGGCCCTAGGAAAAGAGAGGGAATGACCACATCTGCTTCTTTAACCCATACAAACACCTAAGCCCTGCTTGCAGGGAAGCAGAATTGAAGCTTATCCCACATTTCTGGACTTTCTCTTTTGCAAACTCTATTTCAGTGATCACACCAGGGCAAAATACAACTAGTTCAGTAACATTTCTCCTCCAGACAAGCACCAACTCACCAACAGATGGCAGGATCACATAGACCATCCCCACAAACACACCTCAACACCCTTCGGTCCTTTCCTGTAGCACCACCCAGCACCAACAAGTACCTTTCATCTCAGCAGATTGGGCTCACACTGACGCCACTCTCTCCTCCTCCACTGGCTGGAGTCCAGCTTTGTTCTTTTTGACAGCAGGTAGGGTGGGCAGGGGCCAAGGGACGAAGCCACCATAAAGGACACTTGACTTTTCCCCTTACATCCTTCATTTGCCAAGAGCAAATGACCAAGGTACACTGGGGCCACCAAAGGCCATGAAAGAAAAGACCCTGAATCTCCTCTGTGGGGTGATTTCCCTTTCTATGGCCACACAGAGACTGCATTACTACCATATCCCTCCCCATGTGTTGCAAAACAAAACAAACTGGCCTTGCTTCAGTGATAGTGGGAACTAAAATTAAGGCATTTCACATGAGTTTCCAGGAAAATATTTAGTTTGGAGGGTGAGTGGCACTAGGTGGGGGCCATACCTCCAACAAAGGCCAAGCTGGCCCCTTAACAAGGAAAGTCAGAGAAGATAGGGAAAGGGTTTCTCTTGGAGGAACTCCAGAGAAAGATCAGACTGCCCATGTAGGAAAAAGTTGCGGCTAATTTCATGGTGCTGTGCTGGGCTTCAGTCTGGGCAATCATTATCTCAATGCAGGTTTAGTATCTCCAGAGGAATCCTTATGGCTTGAGGAGTAGTTTGGTCCCCATGAGATGACTGCCTCACCTGGGAGGGTGAGCTCACTCTTGGCTGGTCTGTAAGGCTCTGCTTTTCCCGGAACCCAAGTGGTCACAGGCAGAGGACCATGGCCGGACACCTCTAGACATCGCCCAGCAGGAGGCAACTGGAACTGGCCATTGTAAAAGCTTGTCATCAAGGGTCTCTGTAATCCCCGAAAATTATTTTAGTTATTCTCATCTTGGTGTTCTCGATCTTGAAGGGGAGCTGAGATAGGCAGGGGAAATTCAGGGCCAATAAGCCTTGTTTTGTCCATTTTTAGACAAACACTTTCTGTATACAGAGCTGAGAAGAACTTGACCCAGAGTTTTGCAAAATGAAGGTCACTTTTAGTCACACATTGGGCATCTGTAGGCCCAAATGGAGAGTCATGGTTTTTAGCAAAACCACATTTCAGTCTCTGACTGCATGTGAAGAAAACAAGTCATGCTTTTCATGAGTCAAAGGAGTGTGTTTGTCCTCTGTCTCTGCGATGGTCTCTGACTGTGTTAACAGGAGAAAGAGATCATGAATAAAGGGTGATCTGATTTAGAATGAGTGGGTCGGGGCTGGGGATTTAGCTCAGCGGCAAAAGCGCCTGCCTGGCAAGCATAAGGTCGTGAGTTCGGTTCCTGGTACCAGAGAAAAACCAAAACCAAAAAAAAAAAAAAAAAAAAGAATGAGTGGGTCACTCTGCAAAAGTGGCCGTGCAAGCCAAGACTAGAAGGACAATCTTAGAACAAGAGATTGTCAGAGAGCGAGCAAGCTGACCCCAGAAGCTTTCCCTCTAAGCCCTAGACGCTCCCAAGGGACAGAGTCTACAATAGAGACTACAGCATTATCACCTCTCTCGATACATTTCCCAAGCAAGCCACACCAGAGGTCGTGAGGCCCCAGGAGGAGAGCTGACTATGTATGTGAATCTCCTTTTTGAAGTTCCTCCCCTTCCCTAACTCTTCAGAAAGAGCTCAGTTGCTTTTTTTTCCCCAAGATTTTCCAGAGGCTAGGCCCCCAGCAGGAGCTAAAAGCTTTTAACTCCCAGGGAGGCTGGGAACTGAGCCACAGGTCCCTTGTCTGGAAAAGCTAGAGAAAGCAGAACTGTCAGTCCTAAAGGAGATACCATGGAGTTTCTCCATGCTTAGAGCTAAGCGGCCCTCACCGCACTTTCCCACCCCTCACAAGAAAAGCAAAAGAGGAGACTGAGACGTTGTAGCCTAGCAGAGCTCTGAGGCGAGTGCAACCAAGACAGTCTGAGGGTGAGATTTGATGAGGAATCATTAGGCTTGGGCAGCTACTTGGTGGCTGAGATTTCACTCACTGTGATGGAAATCATCACCATGTAGTCAAACCTGATTTGGAGAGATTTCTCAGATGGGTGTCAGCCTTGGTCAGGACCCTGGACAGACCAAGTGCAGACACACTCAAGGGGTCTTGAATGTGGAGGGGGAAGTGAAGACCCACCACCTGGGGATACCTTGGGGAGAGTCTTGGGTTTAGAACAAATCTCCTGGGGCCACCTTGCTGCTCCAAAATGCTCTTTTCAGTCTTTTCTCCAACTGCCAAGTCTTCCAAGAGACCTATTGCTCCCAATCAGATTCCCTCCATGCATTATGTATTTCTCCTGTCCGTGTTTTCTCTTGATTTGCAATTGTATAAGTACGGGTGTGCTTGTTTATTCAATGTCTATCTCCACCAGCAGGCTAAGACAGCCCTGAGAACAGGAATTGGGTCTCTTGTTGGGTTCACTGCACAATAAACACTGGCAGAATGAAAATGCAAAAAAGAGGCTGGGCCCCATCACAAACACTCAGCAAGACAGACACTCAGAATCCCTCTCTTCCACCTGATCCAAAGGCTCCCCAGCAGGTAGCCTGGTGACCCTCTCATCATCCCCTTCCTGCCCCATCCCAGGTCTCCACCCTGATGTCACCATTTGATCCTGCTCTTCCTTCCCGTGTTATAAAACAGGAGAGAAGCCAGGTGCAGTGGCACACGCCTATAATCCCAGCACTCCGGAGGCTGCTGAGGCATGAGGATTGTTGCAAGTTCAAGACCAGCCTGGGCTACAAAGTGAGCTCAAAGCCAGCCTGAACTGCATAGTGAGACCCTGTCTCAAAAAGATAAAAAAATAAAAAATAAAACTAAAAAAATAAAACAGGACAGAGACTGAGCAGGGACCCCGTAGAAAGATTTCCTGGAACGTAACCTCTCTTGGTCCTGTTGAAATTCACTCACTCAAATAGTAAGGGCTGAGAGTCAACAAGATTCCACACATCCCATTCCAGGAGCTGGGATAGAAAGAGAAATGCAACCCAATTCCCACCCTTCAGAACCTGGAACACAAGGAAGACACGGAAACAAATGATTCCCACGGGCTCCAAGTGCTATCAAGCAGAGAGTGTTACAGACTGAAAAAAGAAGATTGAATGCATCTAGGGTCTCCAAAGCAACCGAGCTGATGGGATACATACATAGATGGAAAGATTTTTTTAAGAATATCCTCATGTGATAATGGAGGCAAGAATCCAGAATCAACAGGGTGAGTCAGCAATCTGGAGACCCAGGGAAAATTCACATTTCAGGGCAAGTCCAAAGGCCATCTGCTGGCAGATTCCTTCTTGCTCAGAGAAGTCCATCCTTGATCCATTCAGCTTTCAACTGGCTAGTTGAAGCCAACCCATATTATCTGCTTTCCTCAAAGTCTACCTCCACTGATTTTAATGTTAATCACAAAACTAACAAACAAACAACAACAAAAAGCCATCCCAGAGACATCCAGAGCAATGTTGGATTAAATATCTGAGTACTGTGGCCTGGCCACGTAGCTAGATAAAATTAGCTTGATGTGCAGAGGTAGCAACCAGAGGAGAAGTAGAAGCTAAATCTAGATGTAAGGATTGAATGAGCATAAGAGGAATGAAGAGGAAATCTTGGGTGAGAAGACAGAGGATCAGAGGCATTTGAGAGAAAGGAAGCAGTCTGTGCAAAGGGCTTTGGAACCACCATAAACAACCAGAATGTGGATTCCAGGTGTGGAGGCAGAGCCAACTTTGGCTGGGGTAGCAGCCCCAGGACTTCTTTCCAGAGTCTCTACACTTCCTGCCAGGATCTGACCCTATGTCATCTTCATGATTGGCACCCAGGAGGTCTGCTGTCTCTTCTTTGGGGTGGGCTGACAGTTTAAGGCTTCTGTAGCATCCAAGACATCAAATCTACCCCCACCGATTCAAAATCCCTCATAAACAGAAGGTAACACAACCCACAGCTTCAGAAGCCAGGGACTAAAGTGCACAGCTCGGTGAGTGCTCTTCTGATTGCAGAGTCTCCAAAGGTTTCTGCGCCTGGGGAGCTGAGACCTGGGATCCTAACAACTTCTCACGTAGAGGGAGATGACATAGACACAAGGGGGAAATAATTTTCCAGAAGAAGCAATAAAGGACTAAATTGCTGATAAGTAGTAAATAAAGTTTTGTTTGCTTGTGTTTTGTGCTTTTGGCAGTACTAGGGATTGAACTCAAGGCCTTTTTCCTGAACTATGTCCCCAGCCCTTTTTTTATTTCATGAGAGTGTCATTAAGGCACTATGTTATCCAGGCTGGGCTGGGTACAATCCTCCTGGTTCATCCTCTCAAAGTGCTGAGATTACAGGCATGCACCACTATGTCTGGGGAAATAAAGGTCCTTATAGGGGACCTATAGTCATTTTCCAGGGTGGCCATAACAAGCCCCAAAGACTGAGTGGTGTAAACAACAGAAGTGTATTCTGTCGTGGTTCTGGAACCCAGAAGTCCAAGATCAAGGTATCAGGAATGTTGGTTCTTTCCACAGGCTGTGAGAAAAGATCTAATCCAAGCCTCTGTCCTTGGTGTGTGTGTATGTGTCCAAATTTCCCCACTGTGCAAGGTAAATGTCACACTAGATTCAGGCCACCCTAATGACCTCATCTTCATTCGGTCACTGCTATGAAGAGTCTGTTTCCTAATAAGGTCACATTCTGAGGTGGCACGATCAGAATGTCCATCCAGTCACATGCCAGCTAATGGTATTTAGGTCAAGAGCAGGCAGCTTCTGTAACAGTAGGTCTGCCATTTAGCCTAGGTTTGTAGTAGGCTGTCCCTCTTCTGTTTGTGTGGGTATATTTTAGGATGTTCACACAACAGCAAAACTACTAGAAGACACATTTTTCAGAAGCTGCCCCTGTCGTTAATGGATGTATAACTCCATAGGAACAGGACAGGAAGCATGACTCAACTCAAACAGAACCCCAGTTAGCGGGTAAGCTGGGAAATATAAGAACAGTGCCTGTGGGAGGAGCAAGGTTGCCCAGTGATCAGTTCTCTTCTAACCTTGCTCCTGAAGGTCTCTAGGGAACTATTCAGGTGACACTTCCTGAAAGGGTCCTGTCCCTCAGAGCCTCTGACATGCTTTCAGGGAGAAGATGTCCATCTACAAGCCTAGAGGAGGGGCCTGACATGGATCCTGCCTTCCCCCTCATCCTGCAACACTCCTGACACTTTGATCCAGGCCTCTGCTTCCCCATGGTGCTTAAAATACAGGCAGTTATTTCAGCCCCTAGTCAGTGGCCCCTTGTTAGAGCAGTCCTGGCAACTGAATGCATGAATCAGTTCATATCCCAGGGCTGAGCAAAAGGCCAGGAAGAAATTCAGCATTAGATAAGTACTTTTTGAGGAACTGAAAGGATGAGTCATCATCCTACAAAAGCCGGGATTCCTTGGTCCAGTTTACACGACTGAATTTAACCAAGAACTAATAATGTTATAGACATTCAAATTAAATATCTCCCCTGCAGCCATTAAGGAGAACATCAGACCCGAGGAGTCAGAATAAAACACCATCTTCCAGAGGCTGATGGAGGATGGACAACATATTACAATAAAGGACAAAATTCAAGTTCACAGGGGACATAGAAACACATGTGACTGAAGCTCAAAGAGAGAACACAGCCTATGTGAGCAGGAGTGTAATAGACAGACCCAGGTCTTGCACGTTGGTTGCATTTTAGCAAACAGAAGAAAGGAACAGAAGTCCCAGCCATAACATAAGCAAAGATAGAGGGGCAGGAAAACAAGCTCCAGAACAGAGCACAACCTGGTTTGAGGGATTATAATGTTCACAGCAGGGGGTTACAGGGTAGAAAGCCATAAAGGGCAACTTTCGGGAGAGCTTGGAACACCTATCAAGAACAGCTCTGAATCTGTATCTCTGCATTTCTTTCTCATGAAGGCTAGGAAATGTGATGATTGGCTCTTCCTCTATCCTATTTTCCCCTGGAAAAACATCCTTTGGCGTAATTATTCATCACAAAAAGAAAACACTCTTTTCTTCCCTTCTCTGTCTTTTGCTATATTTTTCCAAAGGAAATGGATGTATGGTCGATTAGCCCTCCAAGAGCACGCTCAAGTCTGATGGATAGGCCCTGTCTCAGCTAAGACATTGCTTGGCACGTGTATGTGTGTTTATGTGTCAGTACAGAAGACTGGCAATTAGTCCAGAAAACTAATTACCTCCTTCCAACAAAGGCAGCCAGATATTCTCTTTTATGCACATTTGGATTTGGTAAATCACTTAGTAACTACAGGTAGGTACTTTCTGGGGTAGGTGTTCAAAAATATCTCTCTCCCCAAACAAAGTGGCCACAAGGGTCACTTGCAGGCTCACCTGCATGCTGATTATCACACATGGGTCTGCTAAGTAGCTGTCACTATTCCTCAAGCACAGCCACTGAACTTGGAAGTACCAACCTCGCCCCTTGCCTGCTCTTGACCTTGATACAGGGCAGGGTTGTTGCAAGCTGTCAGCCCCCATGCGAGAGCAGTACATCAGAAAAGTAAGGTGAGGAAAGTTGGAAATGTGGTATAAATAGATTGGGAGTTCAGCAAGTCTAAAAAGGACAAGGAAGAGATTACTTGCTTTGAGCTTCTTGTTTAAGTTTTGTCTGTTTTTCTTTTAATTTTGCTTTGGGTTTTATCCAAATTGTTTTATACCCCACATTGGTGCCAAAATGATGTGAGCCAATAAAGACTTGGTCTCTCAGCTGAATAGGTTCCCCAGAAGTTCACTACTTGCTGTGGTTCAAATGTGTCCCCCCAACTTCATGGCTTGGCGATTTAGTCCTCGTGTTGAAAGGTGGGACCTTGGAGAGGTGATACGTCATGAGGGCTCAGCCCTAAGGAATGGGCTAACGCTATTAACGTGGGAGTGGGTTAGTGATCGCAGGACTGGGTTGCTGAGGAAAAGAGGAGTTCTGTCCCCTTCTCTCTGTTATATATGTTCTTTTGCCTTCCTTTCTGAGGCGGGATGACCCAGAGGAAAGGCCTTAGCCAGTGGCTGGCACCATGCATTGGATTTCCCAGCCTTCACAGCCATGAGCCAAATAAACTTCTATTCTCTATAATTACCTAGTTGTGGCTTTTGTTAGGGCAGCAGAAAATAGCCAAGATACCAGCCTAATGAACCAGAGAGCCACTTTTATTAATAACCAGGATGAGTGAGTAAGAAGGGAATGACCAGTGAAGAAGTCGTAAGGTTTGTCAAAGTCCCCACCAGGACTGTCTGGGCATGACATGCCCTCCATATCTCTCAGAGGCACTGTTCTGCAAGAAATACACTGACAATGAAATCAACATCTTCAGCCAAGATTATGATGATCCCAAGATCTTAGAATTTTCCTATAATGAATGTGCTTCAAACCCTTCTCCATTGGAGCTGACTGTTAGAGAAAGGTAAAGAAGACCACTGATCTTGGTCTTTATGTGTGCATCAGATTGTTCTGTCAGGAGCTTGAAAACCTGCTTCAGATCCTAAAGTTGTAGTGGCTCACACCTGTAATTCCATAACTGTGGAAGCTGAGGAAGGAGGATCAAGAGTTCAAGGCCATCCCGGGCTACATAAATGTTCAAGGTTCATCTGGACTACATAGTGAGAGCCTGTCTCAAAAACATATATATTTTTAAATCCTAAAGATTTCAGTCCTCAGGTTTTGACCTGCCCTTCTAGACTCAGTTTCTCCATCTTCAAGGAAGGATTTGGATGAGGTTTGAAAGAATCTGGAGTCCTCTCAGGTTCTAATACTCTGTGATAAGCAATTCAGCTGAAAAAAACCTCTGAAGTTCACACACTGACATCTGTACTGGTCAGCTCTGTGTTACTGTAACATAATACCTGGGACAGTCAATGCATAAGGTGGGAAGTTTATTTCTGCTCACTGTTTTAAAGGTCCCAGTCAATAATCATTTGCCCCCTTTACTTGCACCTACACTGAAGTTGGACCTGATGGTGGGAATGCATAGTACAGGAAGCTGCTCTGCTCATGGCAGCCAGGAAGTGAAAAGAGAAGCATAGAGGCTAGATTCCCATAATTCTTTGCAAGACCTCACTTCCTTCCAACTCAGTGACCTAACTTCCTTCCACTAGACCCCACCTCTTCAAGGTTCCACCACCTCCCAATAGCACCATAGATTAGGGACAAGCCTTCCACACAGTGGCCCTTGGGAGGACAGCCGAGATGCAAACTCTGGCATCATTCAAGGAGATTCTGCCCAGGTCTCCTTCTGGACTTTCCCACCAAGTTGCTTCCGGGCTTTCCCTTCCCCTTCAAGATTATTTTTAAACATTTCTTTTCTCTCACCATTTACTCATCCTAGAGTGCAGAGAGAACACACGGTTCACATCTTCCCAGGCCACCTCCTCTCCCTTCTCTGGGAGCCCCAAGGTGGTATCTTGACAAGTACAGGATGCCCCTGTATTCCCTTCTGGGGGCTTCCAGGGGACTCGGCCTCTGTCTACATGAGTAGCACAACCGCACATCCCAGGGTGTGCACCTGGAGCCATTTCAGCTGCCAGGGGCTTTGGCAAAGCACATGTCGCCAGCCCCAGTTCTGTTTCATCTTTATGCATCTTTGAATTTCCAGGGAAATGAGAACCAGATGCTCCTGGTACCTTCACACTCAACTCCTCAGAAAGCTGTCTGGGGGAGGCATATGAGAGCCAACAATCCCTTTCCAGTCCCTTTGCATGAGAAGTAAAAATTGCAGTGTTTTCCAGAAATCAAGTTTTGTGCCAAATCCTTTATTCACCTCTTCACTGTGTCCCCTGTCCTCCAAATGGGGATCCTTGGTTTATCAAGACCATCTGTCTCTGAATAACCATTATCGTTCATCACGTTTGTGACACTCTCCGCTGCTTGCAGTAATATCAATTATCTCATTGGTTCTCATAGAAACCGGGTGAGGGAGGCAGGGTAGGGACTATTACCTTTGCCAGTGGAAGGAAGCAGAGAGGTTAAGTGATCAGATTGGCCTGTAATTGGCACATTTTGGACCAAATCCCAGGCTCCAAGTTCCCATGACCAGTGGTTCTCAGACATGAGCCTACAGCAGAATCTCCTGCCCTGGAAGCCAGGGCGTGGGGCTCCCACCCCAGATGTGTTCTGCAGTGGGTTCTGAAAATGCACTTTTCTAAGAAATCCCCTGATGATGTCCATACAGATGGCCCTGAGATCTACTTCCCTAGCTGTACCTTACGGGCACCTCACCCTATCCTCCATGAGTCTACAGAGCCATCTTCCTCAGTATTAGCCAAGCCTGACACACAGAACAGGAGTCTCCTTTCGTCAGGCACTGTCACACATCTGCAAAGGCCAGACAGCAACAACAGGCCAGTTTTGCTGGAATTTGTCCCCCGATTGCAGCCCACCCCTCCTTGGCTGCGGGTTCTCGCTGTCTCCTTGGCTTCCTTCCCCCACTGGAGCATTCTTAACCTCCGTTTGTTTTGTCTCCTAACATCTTATGACATTTTCCTGCTATTACATCTGACACCTCAGAGGTAATGGGACTGAATATCACTCATAATTCATCGTTTCCTCTCAATGACTATCGCGCGCCTTAATGTTATCTCCACATGCGGAATCCCCACTGGGGCAATATTGCCTTTTTGGCATCGTCAGTTAATTTGTTCATTTCCATGTACGTTATTGAAAGCACTCTGAGTCTTAATTAGTCCTCCTTAGCTGCTTTTCCCTGCAGCCCCGTGTCGCAGAACCAAAGGCGCTGAAGCACGGGAGGAATGGGCCTAATTAACAGGCCCATGATTGAAACTCTGAGAAGTGGAGTCTTCAGACTGCAGAGATGATTCCTGTATAAGACAGAGGGGCTGGCACGCTGATGGGAGAGGAGAAGGTATGGCTTCTCAAAGGTATTGCGGCTGGAAGGAACCTCTTTTCCTTCTAGAGACTGTCCCCCTAGTCCAGTTCCAAATGGCTCTGGAAGGGTTGACAGTCTCAGAGACCTGATCCCACTCCTGGCTGAGGGAAGTCCATTTATGCAAAGGACATCATCCTTCTGGCATGAGTACAGGATAACACTGAGGAAGGTAGCTGTAGTTTTGAGGGCCCACCCTGGAGCTGGTACCAACCAGTTCAAGAAAGTGACCATGAAAATACTGATATCTCCTACTTTTATGTCCTTTCTACAGCACTGTGTTTCTACCTCATTTAAAGCTAGGAGACTAGGTTTCTAAAGCACCTGGAGCCTTATGCCTTTACTAGGATGTCACCCACATGTTGTCACATTTTTGGATGCCATGGGGTACATGGCTGGGCACTCAGCCATGAGTGGGCCATGCTTACATGGGCCATGCTTACATGGCCACTTACTCTCAACTCTGTTCTGCTTTGTTTTGTTTTGTTTTGTTTTGTTTTTTTGGTTTTTTTTTTTTGGTTTTTCTCTGGTACCGGGAACCGAACTCACGACCTTGCGCTTGCCAGGCAGACGTTTTGCCACTGAGCTAAATCCCCAGCCCTCTGTTCTGCTTTGAATGAGTCTCAGCCATTTACCTTGGACTCATTCCACAGGAAATATGTACTGCGTAGTTATGTGCTTGGCATGTCTGAGAACAGAACAGGACACGCCTCCTTCTTCAGAAAACTCATAGGTCAGCCAGGTATGAGAGCTCCCAGAACTTGTGCCTGCCCAGTGAAAATGGTTCTCTATCCTATCCACACAGGTCAATGTACAGACCCCGTGTCCTTGAGCGTCCCAAAGGGCAAGACAGAGCCCTTCTCATCCTCGGTACTCCTGACAGGAAAAATCTAATTTAGCTTTGGAAAGGGACTCACACAAAGTTGGTCACAGACTGGGTGATTAATAGGAACCCTTCCAACTCTGAGATGCCCAAGGAGACCTACTAGAAATGGAGAAGGAGGCAAGCTGAAGGCTTTTCCAGCCTCTATGTCCTAGTGCAATTGGTGCAGATGAATTATCTGTGCTCCAGACATGATGGAGAACCCAGATACACACTATGAGATGGGATATCTTTGTCCTGTGGTGACCATGGAGTCCATGAAAGCTTTAATGGCAGAAGCAGAGCCTCAGGTGAAGAATCAACAAGGGAACCATCAGAAACCTAGGAAGCTCTGGCAATGGCCACAGCCAAGTCCCAGTGAGGGCTCTGCACGGCTGTGAAAGCGACCCACACACAACATGCCTTTCAGTGGCTGTGAGGGGTTGTGACGGTTGGCAGGGGGAAACAGTTGACCCACAGAGCAGCACTTCACTAAACCCTTCTCATCAGGAGCTCCAACTTCCATTCCTTTCCCGAGGAAGTCTTCACCAACCTTTCATCCACCTTCCCCATGAGATTACCCCTGCCTTCCTAATGCACCCACAGCCCATGTGGCCAGTGTTATCATATCATTACAGAGCTGCTTACCAAGTGCCAAAAGTGGACTCAGCTTTGAGAATTAAACATAGAGAGAGGAAACACGGTGTTTGCTTTTTAAAGACATGATAGAATGTGTGGAATAAAACAAGGAAGCCACAGGTTCTAATGTGAATGATGATGTTCTGGGAATCTGTGGGAGGAGCACTTATCTCAGATGCAAGGAATCAGAAAAAAATTCCAAGGAGAAATAGATCTTATTTAACAGCTGAAAGATGAGAAAGAGCCTGGAAAAGTGATTTTAAAAAAGTATTCTTGATAAAGGATCAACTATTAACAAATGTGGCTATTTACTAATACCCCATTGAATCACAGCAAGCACTCTAGGATAAGGGTCTCCAGTGCCTGGGCCATGGACACATGTAGGTCCACAGCCCATCAGGAAGTGAGCTGAGCAAGAAGTGAGCAGCTATCAGGCAAGCAAAGTTTCATCTGTGTTTCCAGCCTCATCATTGGCGTCACTACCTGAGCTCTGCCTCCTGTCAAGTCAGTGGCATCATTAGATTCTCATAGGAACATGAACCCTACTGTGAACCACACATGTGAAGGATCTAGGTTGCAGGCTCCTTATGAGACTCTAATGTACTAATCATATAAATAAAATGCACCATACATGCAAAGTGCTTGAATCATCCCGAAATTATCCTCCATTGCCCCTCTCCTCACCCCATCTGTAGAAAAGTTGTCTTCCATTAAATCAGTCCCTGATGCCAAAAATGCCAGGGACAACTTCTCTATGAGATTGGCATTATGTCCACACCTGTGTCACATTTAAAGAAACTGAGACTCAATGGAACTAAGCAACTCTCCCTGGGTTACGTTGCTGTACAAGAGGAGATAGGGTTTGAAGCCAGCGTTTAGATCCAAACTTTTCATTCGGTATTATGCTGGATGTATAAAGCCTTAAAGGAAAGGGGAAAGAAACAAGAATTTTGAGGGTCCAAAGTTATTTAGAGTGGCTGATTACAACATGTGGTCATCCTGAGGTAAAGTGGAGGGTGATCAGGTCTTGGGGCTGAAGCCAGGGGTTGGTGTCCACACCTTATTGCAAAGCCGTGTCTTATACTGGAAGAGAAAAGAGAGCAAGTGGGGCAGGGAGGTAAAATCTGTTGCAATCTCACTAGAAGAAGGTGGTTGCTTCCTTGCACCATCAACAATAGGGATCAAAGAGAGAGCACTTGGTAATTGATGGGATTTGGAGCAAAAGAAAACAAAAAAGTGGCTGGAGGACACCTGGTTTCCGCCATCCATTGGAAACTGGAAGGCTGATGTTTCCATTTCCTACAAGAGAGAGTATAGGAGGAGAAGCAAGTGTAAGAGAGAACATGGTGAGTTTAGCTTTGGATACAGTAAAAACAAACACCTATGTAAGAGATGCCTGACAGAGGCTATATACATTTGAGGCTTAGATGTGAGTGCTGGGTTAACAATGTGGGAAGAATCAGCATACAGGAGGTTCAGGGGCATAAATGGAATTACTCCAGAAATGCATGTACAGCAATATTCCTAATCTATGGTGGATATGTTCTAGAAACTCAGGGGATTCCTGAAACTGCAAATAGTACAGACCCTATATATAAGCACTATGCTACTGCAACAAGTGATCTTCTAGCCAAAGTCATTGTTGCCTCAAACTATGCATACCTTTCCAATCAAATATCACCATTGCCCTGGGTATGAACCATAGCCTCACCACTGAAATCCAGTGCAGAGAAACAAAGTCCTGACAGAGAATGTGGGTCAGTACTGGGCTCTCTCTTTGGGGCTGGGATCTAACTACTTGATTCAGTATTAGGTAACCGTGATACATGCTCTCCTAGCAAAGCAATAAAGACATGCATCCTTCTCTGTGTTAGGGCGTACCTTTATTACTGCAGACCACAAGAACCAGCCAGAAGCAGCTGAAATTGTTGGAAAATTGGCATCCAGAGGACCATTAATGACAACCCTGAAAAGTGCAATGAATGGATCTAAATAACTTCATCCAACAAGCCAATTCACTTGGTTAGATGGAACTACAATATGTGATTCAATCCTTCTGAGGCTCCAATGAGAAGACAAGTTTGCTGAAAGCTACACAGGTGGCAGAAGTCATGTTCCTTGGGATACAGGGAACTGATGCTTGCCCTGAAATGTCCCAAGCCCAAAGTGTTCTGTATGGCAGTAATATGGGTATCTAGCCCCTATGACAGACACAAACTTGAGAGGAAAAATAAGTATTTGTGCAGCCCATGTTACTCCTAAGGATGCTGCCAAGATAAGAACAGAATCAGCCTGCTTCCATAAGTAAATATCCATTTCACATCTTGCATGGTCAGTACCTAATATAGCATTGTTTGGTCTGTTTTGGATCTATTTTGGACCTCTCTGAGAATCAGAAAAATTCACAAACCTACTCTCCACCACCTCCCCAAATGCACATACATACACAAACAGCAAATTTCACATTATACAGGATGCATGGACTCCCTGAAGCTCATCTATGGCTTAGCCAGAGGGAAACATCCACTCTTTTAAAACTTATCAATTTTGCTTTAGTGAATGGATTATATCCACACTACCAGCACTCGCTAGAGAATTCCATCAATGATCTGATCATTGTGCAAAAAAAGCAGTGGTAGGTGTTAGTCAGGTGTTGCTAGGTTATGCTCCAATAACAAGCAACCCCAAATGGCTCAGTGGCTTTGAATAACACAGCCTATTGCATGCTTGTGTTACTTGTCCTTCGTGCTCCAGCTATTCCTCTGCTTCTTGCCTCATTCATTCCAGGGCTAAAGGTGCAGCCTCTCTTTGGACATGCAGAGCTGCCTGCAGAGGAAAGAGCAGTGTGCTTTAAAGTGTCTGCATGGATAGAGTATACTTATTCCAATGCCCTTAACATGGCCAGGCATGACGTCCATGGGGTAGGAGATATTCTGCTCTTTCAGGATGTGAGGGTGAGGGATGACCATGAAACACAACCCTGTAGGGTTGGGTCTGATAGATAGAAACAGCAAATACTATCCCAACAATCTACCATACCTGAGGACACACAAATCAATCTCAAGCTTCCCAAGTTCTATTCTTGATCCAAGGCAGACAGCAGAAATAAGAAAGCCCGGGTATATTAACCGGCACCTATCAAAACCCTTTCCCTGAAAGAGTTTCACAGCATGGTCTTTGAGTCTGAGGGTCATGGTCGGAGAGAGGAAGAGATTGTACTATGGAGCTCACTGCCTGTTAAACATCCAGTGCCCCTGAGCAGACGATCTAATAGCCTGAGCAATCTCTTCTGTACTCTGTGGCTGGGACGCAGCGCAGTGTGCCCTAGAGAAAGGACACATTTCTTCCACCAGACGATCGGCTGAAACATGGAAGATTTCCCTGTAACCTCAGAGCTCACAGCTGAATTTCATGCTAAAGGTAGTAAGCACATAGCTCCTGTCTCTAGTGAAACTCTGCCCTCTCCTTTTCAATATGGCTTCTTTTTGCTCTTTACGATTTCACTTTTTAGTATTTCTGAAGTCCGTGTTCTGGCTGGAAAAGTAACCCTACAGAAATTTAGGAAAACAACAGAAAAGCAAAAAGAAAGTAGCCTTATGCATAATCCCACCTTTCCTTCACCCCCCAAAACAGCCCTACTTGCATTTTAGCATATCCCACCCAATATTACATTCATTTATATGACATATAAATATATATGATATAGTTTTTTGTTACATTTATGTATTTAATATGTATTTAACTGAGAAAATAAAATCCCCACCATTTCTCTTTTCCCCCACATTCACCAAGATAAACTGTGGAACAGAGTGCCTCTTAAATCCAGATTTTATTGTCTGCCAAAGAGTACATTTTTCCAGTTTTATTGGAGTTTAAATGAAAAATAAAAGTGTTCACACTTAAGGTATGCAGTGTAATGACTTGATACTCCTTGTAAAGTGATTACAGCAATCAGGCTAATTAGCACTTCAATCATTTCACTTAGTCACCTTCCTCCTGTGAGTACATGTGTGTCTGCGTGTGCTCAGGTGTGTCCCGAGAACACTTGATGACTACCACGTTAGCACATTTCTAGTACATGTAGAATACAATATCATTAACCACAGTCACATCAGATCTCCAGAACCTGCTCATTCTGTAGCTGAAAACATGTACCAGTCAGCCAGCACCTCCTCACTCCTCCCACCTCCCAGCCCCCGGCAAGCTCATCCTGTTCTCCACTGCTGTGACTTCAACTCCATAAAATTTCACATATAATTGGGATCATACAGTATTTATCTTTCTGCATCTGGCTTATTTCCCTTAGCAAAATGCCTACCAGTCTCATTTTTTTTTTTTTTTTTTTTGCAAATAGCAAGATTTCCTTTTCTTTTATAACTGAATAACACCCATATTGTATATATGCCATGATTGCTGCATCCACTCACCGTCGATGGGCGCTTTGGTTGTTTCCATAGCTTGTATATACTGTGAATGATGCCGCAATGAACATTGGAGTTTCTTTGAGATCCTGATTTCATTTCCTTTGGATCAATGACCAAAAGTGGGATTGCTGAATCTCGTGGCAATTCTTTTTAAAAAAAATTTCTTTAGCGACCTCCATAATATTTCCATGCTGCCTGTACAAATCTCCATTTCCACCAACAATGTATAAGGGTCTCCCTTCTTCGTATTCCTGTAACATCTGTCTTTTTAACAAAAATCCCAACAGGTGGGAGGTGACCTCTCATTTTCGTTTTGATTTACATTTCTCTGACAATTAGTGATGGTGAGCACAGTTTCATAAACCTGTTGCCCATTTGCACATTTTCTTTGGAAAATTGCCTATTTAGATTCTTTGCTTATTTTTTAGTTGGGTTATTTGTTTCATTTTTTTGTTTTCCTGCTACTGCGTTGTCTGAGTTTCATAATTTTTTACATGAAGCCCTTACCAGAGCTACAGTTTGCAAATACTTTCTCCCAATCCCTAGGTTACTTTTCACTTTGATTATTTCCTTTGTTTTGTAGAAGATTTTTAATTTAATATAGTCTCACTTTTTTATTTTTGTTTTTGTGCCATATCCAAAACCATATTGCCAAAACCAAGCTTAAGAGGAGATTTCCCTTTGTTTTCTTCCAGGAGTTTTACAGTTTCAGGAATGATCTTTAAGTCTTTACTCCATTTTGTGTTAAATTTTTGTGTATGGTGTAAAGCAAGGGTCCCGTTTCATTTCTTTGCATGTGGAGATCCAATTTTCCCAACATCACTTACTGAGATTTTCCTTTCTCCACTGTATAGTCTTGGCCTCTCTATCGAAGATTCGTTGGCTGTATAGGGGGATTATTTCTGGGAGCTCTGCTGTAGTCTGTTAGTCTGGGTCTGTTTTTATGCCAATACTATAAACTCTTCACTACTGTAGCTTTGTAACACATTTTAAAACCAGGAAACATGATGTCTCTAGTTTTGTGCTTCTTTCTCAAGATTGCTATGACCATTTTGGGTCTTTCTTATAAATTTAGGGTATTTTTCTATTTTTGTGAAAAATGTCGTTGGAATTATAATTACAATCTGAATTTCACTGAATTGGTAGATTACATGAGCAGTATGGACATTATAACAGCACTAATTCTTCCAATCCATGAACATGGGGTATCTTTCCATGTATTTGGTCTTCTTTAGTTTCTTTAATCAATGTTTTATAGCTTTTAATTATACATCTTTCACTTGCTCAGTTAAATTTATTTGTAAGTATTTTATTCTTTTCTATACAATTATAAATGGGATTGTTTTCTTAATTTCTCTTTCAGATAGTTTATTATTAGCATATAGAAATGCAACTCATTTTCATATGTTCATTTTGTGTGCTATACCATTATTGAATTTACTTATTAAATAAAACAGCTTTTTTAGGAAATCTGTGGGTTTTATATTAATAAGAGCATCTTATCTGCATCAACAACTTGACATCTTTCTTTCCAATTTGGAAACATGTTGCTTCCTTTTCTAACTAGTATAATTTAAAATACCTTTTTATGTCCTGTAACAATGTCATTCAAGCATTCATAAGATGAGACACAAATGCTAAGGCTAAGAAGTATGACCGCAAATCAATAACTCAGCAGCAGAAGTGAAAAGTGATAAAGCCATACAGTATGCTGCAATGTTGATTTAGGAGATGCATTTAGCAGAGATACAGCCATATGAGCACCAAAAAATAAAAAACAAAACAAACAAACCAGAAATACAGTGTTTCATAGCAGTATTGCTTGTAATGGTGAGGTATCAGACATAGCCCAAATGCCCATCAAGTCATATGGACAACTACATTATAGTATACACAGTAAAGCACCACACAACACAATCAGAAGGACACCAGCCACATGCACCAACATGGATGAATGATACAGGCATAACTGAACAAAAGTGCTGGAGCCATAAATGAATACATGCTCCATGACTTTCACTGCATAAAGCTCAAAGCCAAACTTAAGTCTAAGTATGCATGCTTAGGTAGTCAAATTTGGGAACAAGTGTGTGATTCCTAAGCAAAGTCAGGATAATACTTCTGTTAGGGAGGAATGTGTGGGACTCAGGAAGACACCAAAAGGGACTCTTGGCACTTTTCAAAGTTTTCCCTCTTGGTGCAGGCAGAGGTCACACAGACGTTCACTTTGTGACAAACCATTACATTGTGCATCTTTGCATTTACTCTTCACTGTGTGTGTCTTATACTCCATAGTATAAAAGGGAGCAAAATCCAATGTGACAAGATTATACAGTGCAGTGTGATGATTTGGGTTATCTCACATTATGAATCTTGATATTCTGCATGAACAGCCTTCTCTCTATTCTCTCTCTTTCACTCTAAGGGACATCATACCTCATGCATCCTGTTGTGAAGTAAAAACAAAGATTCCAGGTGCTTGAAGAAGGCAATTGACTGTAAGACCAATGTCTCCCCTTCCAGAATACCCATAGCTAAACCTTGCAGTGGGGGAGGAAAAGTATACAGGAATAGAAGGAAGGTGGCAGAGGGAGGGAAATGTGGAGCCCTCACCAATAGAGGAGCAAGATGCAGAAAAGAGGGACCCAGGCTCTGGAGGAGTGGCCCTCCTTACACACACACAACTCACACAACAACTCATCCCCACAAATGCCTGCCTGCAACAGACCATGAACTCACTAAGCCCCACCCTGATATCCCAGTAGAGGGAAGACACTTGGAATTGCTATATAGAGATGACAACAAAAAGATAGACCCTTGGCCACTGACCAAGACCTAAGTAGAAACAATGGACATGTCCACACCAGCAAGGAACAGCTGGGGCAGCCAGTCGTGCTATACTTTTTTTGATACTGAGAATTCAACCTAGGGCCTTCATACTAAGTCACATTCCCAGCACTTTTATATTTTTTTTTAATTTGGAGACAGGGTCTCCCTAAGTCATTATGTTGCCCAGGCTGGGCTTGAACTTGCAACCCTCATGCCTCAGCCTCCCAAAGCGCTGCCTTACACACATCTGGAGCCCATGAGGACAGAGACCAGACGGACACTGCTGTCAGGGTGGAAAACTAGTACTCTATCCCCACCTCCTGTTTCTTATAGGCACAGTTTGAAGCTTTGGACCTAGCTTATTTTTAACATGTCTTTCCAGAACTAATGATGACATTTGCATTCTGCTTTCAAAACATATTTACAACAGTTATTTCAACTTAATTCTGTGTTTAAATGACTTCCGTGCTTGCTGTCATTTTTCTCCATGCCCAACGTGGTTATTTGTGGATCCTTCACTCTGAATCATCCTTTGGGTGGCTGGCAGGCCTCTTTGTCAGCTTTCTGAGCGTAGGTAGGTGGCTGATGTTGCTCTGGAGTTGCTGCCACCTGAGAATACCTTCCTTGTTTGTGCCTTCACACATGAGCAGAATCATGCACAATGACTCCTTTTCCTTTTATAATTGTCATTTTTGTCTGTGTTGTCCCTTATTAAACGCTGCAAAAGATGAACCCGAAGTAAGGCTGACTTTCATCCCTTTGTCCTATGTCTATTCTTTCTGGAGTGTGGATGCGTGATTATTTCTTTGTCCTTGAAGTTTCAGGATTTCACCAGAGTGTTTCTAGGTGTTGATCTGTTGTCATTCTTTCCTCCTGGTGTCTGCTGAGCACTTTTGATCTGCAGATGTAGGTCCTTCTCCAGCTCAGACATGTCTTGTTCTGTTATTTCTTTGCCTGCTCCTCCTGTTCCAGGCACTCTGATCTCGTGCTCAGCAATACGGGTTTTCAGGACACTAGAGCTGCATTGTCCCCGTGAGCTGTCCTTGCCTCTGTGCACTCTCAGCTCTGGTCACTTTGTCTTTTACTGAGCAGTACACTCGGGTTTACATCCACTCAGGGGCCTGTAAATGGGGAGTTTATTTAAATAGGTGAGGGTTTGACCTATTTCCTCCCTTCTAGCTCATGCAAATAGACTCTTCCTCTTTATATAAATTTGGTCAAATTCCACTCATTAGGCACAGAAACAAGAGGAGAGGTTTCCTTTTGCTCCCAACTATGGACTGCTACTGGAACAGGATGTGCATAATAGCTGAGCAGACTGTCAGACTCTTGGACCCGTCCTGGTCCCAGCTCTCTTTGCAGATTCATTGTATATCTGGCCTCTGATCTGCAAAGCACAGCCAAGAAAAGTATCAGAAGCTTGTTCTCTGCGACAGAAATAATACCTGATGTCCTGCTTTCTCCTGTTAGAAAACAGAATCAGGCTTTTTCGAGACCAAAGTGGAGAAGATCCTGGTCCTTTACTTACCGGTCACCCAAGCAAGTAACGTAATTTTTCCTGCAAGTAAAAGCTGAGGTAAAAAATGGCTGGGTTTTAGAAGGATCTCTTAATTGTGATCACATTAGAGCAATTTCCAGGAATTCAAATATTACCTGTCATTTAAAGTGCAGGAAAGGTTTAGAGGGAAATGCATCGCCAATTTATATCATGAGCTGAAACAAGGCACAGTTGTCTCTTTAATGCTTTTCTTTTTAAAGGTTCCCTGACTATACATTTCCAGTCATTGAGTAGATCCCAATGCACAAAACACGACAAATGTCAGGCTTTACGCATGGTGTAGGTTGTGAGCTTCTGTGAATGTAAAAGATTGTAACTGTCCTTTTGTCTATAAAGGCATTTCATATCCTCCTTGGGAAAAATTGTGATATAAATTATAAAGATGTCTGCAATCTAAATGGCTTTGGTTTCGCAAGCTTATCTATCCAAATGTCCTCACATTAATGTTAATACTTCTCATAAAACTTAAATCCTGATATATCTCATTAAGCTTTCACCTACTCATGTGGAAACTTCAGGCTCCCTCTCTCTTTCTTTCATTTTTCTTTTGTTTTGTTTTGTTGTTGTTGTTTGTTTTGGGGGGGGGTTCATGGTATTTGGGATCAACCCCAGGTCCTTTGCACTGAGCTACTTCCCCAGCTTTCTTTTTATCTTTTTCTTTTTTCTTTTTCATTTTTGAGACAGGGTCCAGTTGACTCATTAAATTGTCCAGGCTGATTTCAAATTTCTGTCTGCCTGCCTCAGCCTTCCATATAACTGGGACTGTAGATGTGTATCAACCACCATGCCCAGCTTCTAGTCTCTTCATAAACTCAGCCACGTGTATTAGCCTGGGCTCTCTCAAAACACAGAGCCTGAGACAAGGGTTTATGTGCAGGTGTTTTATTTAGGAAAGTAATCTCAAATAATCAGAAAATAGTCTACAGGGACTGAAACTGAGGGGAAGAAAGCCAACCTCTAGTTGCAATACTGAGCTCATCTCCACTGCAAGAAAGTGGGGTGCTAACCTCCAAAGCACAGCCACAGCAGAGCCACCTCTGAATTGTTTGTCCTAGGATGCAAAGGGTAGTATTAAAATGTCAGCTCGTATGTCCCACTGGTTGAGAGTTGCCCATAGGTGTTGGCTCCCTCACACTTGCAGGACTCCCTAAGTGCAGGTGTGAGAATGGCAGTGATAGCCTGCAGTCACCCCAGAAGAGAGAGAAGGCAGAGATGCCTGGGACAGCCAAGGACAAATACTGCTAGTTGCAGCTGCAGACAGTTGGTCACCAACAGCCACAGCTAGACTATAAGGTGGCCTGAGAGGATGCGGCTATAGTTGCCTTGGTATCCCACAGAAGCCACGGGTAACAGGCTCAGTCCCCAGCTTGGCACTACTGAAAAGAGGAAGGAGCAAGGCCTAGCAGGATTCAGGTTACTGGGGGTAATTGTGGCACTGGTTCTTTTCTCCACCTTTTTCACGTTCCAGCCATGGCGTGAATGGCTCTATCTCACCACATGCTCCCCACTATGATGTGCTATCTCACTGCAGGCTGAAAAGCAGGGGAAGCAGGTGACTATAGACTGAAACTTCAAAAATTATGAGGCAAAGCAAATCTTTCTTCTTTATAAGCTCATTATCTCAGGTATTTTGTTATAGTAACAGGAAGCTAACTAATATGGGCATGAAGTAGAACACAAGTGATGTCCCCTGCAATCAATGTCCATTTCCAAAGTCTGAGCCTTCTTTGAGTCCTCTTAATGTTTGTTACTGAAACTAACAGTCAGTGTTCTGTACAGTATTGGGGGCGAGATGGAGGGGAGAGACAGATAGACGAATGAGAAGAAGAAGGAAGAAGAGGAGAAATGAAGAATGTATGTGTCATGTTCTAGTTACTAAAATGAATGGAACATTTTCAAAATAAATATAAATTGCATAAAAATAAAAAGTACTCCTCTGGACACTGGTACACACATTTCTTTTAACTGTCACTGAAACCCTGGGAGATAGACATTGTCATCACCCCGTAGATTAGGAAGTTGTACCAGTTAGGGTTACCAAATATATTTGTAGGTAGGTTTACAATGGCCATCTGTGGAATCAGGGGTGGGAGAATGCCAAGTGGTTGTCTGTGCACTGGAGAGCCAGAGGGTCCAGTCAAAGACTGAAGGCCCAGTGCTCACTTTACAGTCCAGGACAAGTCCAAAAGCTGAAAGAAATGGACAGGAACATCCCAACGCGATAACAGAGACCACAGTTCCTCCATCAAAGGAAAAAGAGCACACTTCCTGCTTCCTTCTTTTTTATCCCTACAAGCCTATTGGTTGGTGCCACCACATCCAATGGGTCTTCCCTCGTAAGTTTGCCACCTGCATTTCAGAAATCACCCACAGACCACAGACACACCCAGAGCTTTACTAATCTGCCAGGTGGTTCTTATCCAGGTTGACAAATCATAATGAATGATCACAATAAGTTTCAGAGGAGTAAAGACCCTAGATTATACAGCAAGCAGCCAAGCCAACCTTTAGACTCAGGGTTGTCTGATTTTTTTTATAAAATGAATCATATATTACTCAAGACACTGAATATTGTAGATTTTAACTTTTATAACAGCTGTTAATGTCATTATTTTAGCCAACAAATCCATGAGCATTTTTTCAGGTTGGTTTGGTTGTTGAATTCACTGGGTGGTGAGTGAGTGGTTGAGTTGGCTGGTTTGTTGGTTGGTTTTAAATTTTGTGAAAGTGTCAGCCTTTCTTTCCAATTAGCTGGTGAATAATGTTGCACTGTCAATACAGGTGTGGAAATGTAAACATGGCAGCGGTGACTTTTGACAAATAGGCACACTAAGGAGATACAGGCAGGTCCCAACCTTGCCAAAACACATAGAAATTTTGGATACAAAAACTACAAAAATATGTAATCCAGAATTGAGTTTAAAACTAAGAAGGTAAAATCGTCAACTCATAGATATAATGGAAAAATCAGAGCTAGAATGAGAAACCAACCTGACTCCATGGAGGCTTGGCCTTTCCCCCAGGTTACAGGTCCTATTGGCTTGAGCTCTCCCTCCCACCTAGGGGCAGCAAATGTGTATTTAGGGTTGAGGAAAGTGGAGAGTTGGAACTAAACTCCCTGCGTGACAGAGATTCAAAGGACTGCCTTATCCTCAAAAAGGAAATAGCAAATTCCATCCTCCTTCCTAAGGAGACTGAAGGAAGTACGCTGTCTGCCAAAGCTTTTGAAGAGAAAATATTCGAATTTCAGGCAAGTGCCAACTGAAAATATGAAATCCAAACTGTGTTGAGAAGTAAAGTAAATATAAGCCAACTATTTAACATAAAAACCTATGCAGGTCACTGGAGCCCTCAAATGACAACACAAAGACAAGACACAGATGCTCCAAACCCAAGCATAGACTCCCCCAGAAATAAGTAATCCTGACTGATATGAACATGCAGTGCAAATTGCCAAAAATAGGAGAAAAGTAATCCCCACCTAAATAGACAGAGCATGCGTGATAAAGACTTTGGCCCATAAGAAGCAAAGGAAACTAATCCTGCAGTGGAGACTGCAGAGAGTGAGCTAAGGAGACAAAGAAAATCAGGAGAACTCTGGGCCCTAGAATCCCAGTGTGGAAAGGGCTTTAAAGGGAAACAGTAATCTACTGTGTCACTTGTTCTTGTCTTAATAGGTTAACAAAGCATGCGTGGGGCTGGGTGCAGCTCAGGGTAGAGCATGTGGGAGGCTTAGATTCAATCTTTAGTGCCACAGAAGAAAAGGAGGGAGGGAGAGAGAGAGCAAGAAAGGAAGGAAGGAAGGAAGGGTGGGAGGAAGGGAGGGAGGGAGGAAGGGAGGAAAAGAAGGGAGGGAGGATAGGTTGGCATGATGCAAACTGACCACTAAATTTGGAAATGTAGAGATCGTATCCAGAATTTTAAAATATAAAAACAGTACTTACTAGAATATAATATACATCCACATATATATTCTAATATATGAGATAGATATGCATGCATGTGTGTGTATTTGCATGCCAATAGTTATTAAATATACCCCTGTATAAAGAGGACCTTGATATAGACATAATCTGCATCACATAACAAGGGGAAGAACGATTCATGAAATGGCACTAGGACAATTGTCTATCCAATGAGAGTAAAATGTAATTTTTTATTGTAAAATTCTATATCTTTAGAGTGGGAAAGGATTTCTTAATTAGTGTCAAAAAGCAAAAATCACAACAAAGTACAAAATTAACCAAATATAATTTTAACCACCCAAGTAGAACATAGCAATGTAGATTAAAAGATAATCACCAAGATCACACAGATGAATTTCAAAAATCTACAGAAAAATGTAAGTAGCCTAATAGAAAATAAAAAAGCAAAACTATGTATAGATAATTCACAAAAGAAGAAAAGCCACATGGCCCATGAATATGAAAAAAAAAAAAAAAAATTCAGCCCTTACAGCTACTAGCAATCAGTGAAATTAAAATGACACTAATGGGAACAGCTTCACATTTAGTGTGTTAGCGAGCTTTCTCTTACTGTAACAATTGCCCGAGTTAACTAACTTATAAGAAAAAATGGTTGGTTCTCACTCACATTTTTGGAGTTTTCGGTCCAACATTGATTGGCCCATTTCTTTTGGGCCTGCCGTGAGACAGCTCATGATGGCAGAAGCATGTGGGGAACCAGAGCACAAACAAAAGGAGGAAGAAGAAAAGGCCAGGATCCATTACTCCCTCCAAGTACACATCCCCGAGGAATGGCAGAGCTCCCATTAGACCCAACTCTGAAAGTTTCCACTATCTAGTGGGATACAGTGGGTTACACACTTGTAACTGCAGCACTTTGGGAGGTTGAGGCATAAGAATCACAAATTTGAGTCCTGCTTGGACAACTTAGAGAGACCCTGTCTAAAAATTTAAAAATAATAAGGAAAGTCTGAGGATATAGCTCCATGCAAAGGCCCTGGGTTCAATTGCCAGTAGTGCAATAGTAAGGAGAAGAAGAAGAAAAGGAAGAAGAGGAAGAAGAAGAGGAAGAAGAAGAAGGAGGAGGAGGAGGGAGAGGAGGGGGAAGAGGAGGAAGAGGAAGAGGAAGAAGAAGAAGAAGAAGAAGAAGAAGGAGGAGGAGGAGGAGGAGGAGGAG
>NW_004955456.1:12872828-12902212 GCF_000276665.1 Chinchilla lanigera
AGGAGGAGGAGGAGGAGGAGGAGGAGGAGAAGAATTATTTTACCACCTCTCAATAATACCAAGCTGGGAACTAAGCCTTGAATGGCTGCATTACAAATAACGCTTTTGCCCAATTTCTCTCTGCACTTGGCGGACGGCATTCCATACCAAACCCAGTCAAACCCCGCAATCATGCTGCCTGGCTGCGCTTTCACTGTACAGCCACACATCCATGCTCAACAATGCTCACAAACGAACAGCTACAAACCACTGCTCAACACTGGCCACGGGCCTGCCCTGTGATCCTACCAATTTCACCTTCACTGTTTCTGAGATGCCAGCACAAACCTCGGGAACACCTCCCCACCGTCTGGGCTGAGGGCACTGCCTGGAGCTTCTTTGAAAAACAGGTTGAAAATTATTGCCCTCTCCTGTTACCAAGTGCAACTGCTCCAAACACTCATGCATATACAAGATGTCATCCAAAAATACAGTGAATGCAGAATTTGTTTTAAAAATTGTTACAACGGAGAACACATTGCCATGAATCCCCTCAAAATTCTCCCCCTTGCTTCAGACACACTTATCCCAGTGTTCTTGGTCCTTTCTGAAGCAGTTCTGGAAGTCCTCTTTCATGATAGTCTTTAGTAGCACTGTCATGGCTGCTTTAATGTCCTGAACTGATTCAAAATGTTTCCCTTTCATGATCATTTTAATCTGGGGAAACAGCTGAAGTTTCCAGTTCAATGAATAAGGTAGATGAGGAAACTCTTTAATATTTTTACCAAAAAAAATTTATTTTTACAAACCTGCCTATCCATTAGATGGCATGCAACAGCATTCACCATCTTTTTGATCATGCTCTGTAAACACACTCATGAAGGAAGACTCCCAGAACTACTTTAGGAAGTGGCAAGAAAAATGAGGTAAGTGTGTTCAAAGCCAAGGGTAACATCTTGCAGGGGATAAATAGAAATGACTCTTTACTGTGATAATTTTTTTAAATATAAACATTCACTATATATTTTAGTAACACCTCATATATATTCTCTGTCTGTCATCAAGTTATAGGGAATGGATAACCTTCATCCTATCTAAGTCTGGGTGAGCATGAGTGCCAGCTACATTCTCTCCCCTTCCACCCGCTTAATTTTATTCCTACCATCTGCTCTTGCTTTATCTTCAGCTCCTGTCCTGAATCATAGGAACATGCTGCATTGTCTTCCATTTGACAGACATCCTGTCCTGATACCACATTCCCTTCCCACTCCTGGCCCCTTTTCAGCTCCCTTCTCGGTAACATGCATTGGAAATATGTTCCTGCCACCTGCCTCTTCTACCTCACCTCTCATTCTTCCATACATCAGCCAGCGGCACTTCATGTCACTTCATCTTCTCTATCCTTTAAGAGACTGAGATCCACCTGCAGTCCCACCCACAGGTGGATTCCCATGGCTCAATAGGGACAATGTCCAGAACTCTCGGGTGCCCCCTCTCTGTAGAGCATTCCTGGGCCCTATACCTTGAGATCACACCCGTGGCTTGCTGACTTTGATTAACCAGTTGGGCTGAAGAGCCACCCAATTCACACAACTCCAGCGTAGACCCAGATGAGCCCATTCCTGGCATCCTCTGCTCCTTCCCACTCCATGGCCATGTTCATTCTTACCATCCCCTCCCCGCATGTTCCACAGGTAGCTCTGCACTCGAGAGAGGTGGCACTGTGAGTCTGCCAACCCCATTATGTTCAGCAGCCCTTGTTTCCTCAAACTCAAATTGAGTAAATCATATCTGCAGTTTAACTCTTCATCAAGAGGCCCTTGAGTCTGGCTGCAGAGACTTGCTTTTATGGCCCCTCCTGTGTCAGGTATGAAAATGAAGAATGTCTTACACACTCCACTGTAATGTTCACACGCAGTAAATCACAGAGGCACGGCAGTGAAGTGAGACTATATTTCACAGAGCAAAATGGTAAGGGATGGGCTTGGTGACACAGCGGCAGAAAGCAGGAGGAAGCAGGAGGCAAAGCCTGAAGCTCAGGTGTTTGAGCAGCGCACCTTCTGGAATCCAGGCTGACACAGAGTGAGAAGCAGGTGTTTCTCTTTTATCAGAAGAGGAAGAGAGAGGCTCCTGCCATGCAATGATCTCAATCATATTATGAAACAGTGAAGAGGTCCTCGCCAGAGCAGGTGTCAGTGCTCTGCTCTCAGACATCTCAGTGTCCAGAAGCACAAACCAAATAACCTTTTGTTCTCTGTAAGTTGTTTTGTCTCAGGTATTTTGTTATTGCCACAAGAAACAGATTAGGATGCTTTAATCCACAAGATATTGTTCCAGGTGTGCCTGAAGATTCCTTGCTCCTTGGTCTCTTAGTCTTACATCTGGCTCCACATCTGGTTTCTATCAGCAGCTTCTGGCTTCCTTTCACTTTGGGTCCCAGTGTTAAGTAACTCACAGTTGGATTCCTGCTCAAGCCTGAGAGTCCCTTTGATCTTATTGACCAACCCAAGAAGCCTCTGTATTTTGCTAGTCTTCAGGGAACCCAGACTCCTTTTCTTTGCCAGAATGAATGGTAGGGGATAGAGGAAGAGCTCTTCTATAACCTACATCAGGGAAAATTGCATTTTTAATTAACTGATTTTTCAGTTCAGAATAATATTGGTTGGTTGTAAACAGAGAAACAACCTATACAAGAAGCCCCAAAGTAGGCTCTCCAAGGTGATGCTATAGCCCCGTGATGCCATCAGAGACCCTAGCTCTTGCTTATACCGCTGCTCCGTCACCCCTTAGTGTGTGCTTCTTCCCTCATGGACACAGTGTGGTTGCCCTACCACACACATTACATCTAAGTTCCAGGAGCTCATAAAGAGGCTCTTCTGATGACCTTGTGAGAGCTCATTCATGCCTCAGAGCTCAACTTGCCAATGCAGGTCTCCCTCCCACGACTGACATGACTACATTCAGCATGGGATTGGTACATGTACATAACACATCCTAATTCTTCCCACTTCCATATCTTGTTCCCTTTCCCATTTGCAAAAGGTCTATCTCCCTGTGTCCTGTTATCTGTCTTTTATTTTGTGCTTTAATTTAGTTATATTTTAGGTTTCTCATAAGAGAGAAACAGTGCAATATTTAAGCTTGTGTGTCTCACCTATTTCCCTTAATGTTATGTATGTTCTCATACAATTCTTATAAAGACTTCCATAAACCAAGTGTTCAAGACAGGCAACATCTATTTAATTTTACATCTTGTGAAAATTCTATAATTTCAGTTTTAAAAGACTAAAAGCAGACTCAATGCTTACAAACAGTCACCTTCTGTATTGGCTTGGCTTGAATACAACCATGGGTGCTGGTGTTTCTCAGAGATCATGAAAGTCACAGCCAGGACAGCCTTGGAAGTGTGCTCAGTCAGAGTGTATGGCTCAGCGGGGACTGCAGGGCATGGTGAGCAATGATACAAGGAAGACTGTGGGGGTGTTAGGTTCACAATGAATAGTGTTTGGCCGGGTCAGTGGCCCTGTGTGCTCAGGCTGTCCCTGAAAGCCCCTGAGAGGGTAGAAAAACCAAAGTCATCTGTAAGTCTGGGCCTTCGGTTCATTCAGTACTTCTAGGTCAGTGGTGGCGAGCCTACAGCATGCATGCCACAGCAAGGTGTTTGTATCACTGCAAGCTCTAAAAGGTTCGACATCACTGGTCTCAGTGATCATGTGCTAAGGGGTAGCAAACTTGTCCTGACCTGTGACATTGCTGGACCAGACAGCCTGCCTGAGGCCCAGTGTGCATTCCTCTTACAAGGCCAGGATGGAGTCTTGCTGTCAGACTTGCCCATGGGTGGCCACGGAGAAAGCGGGGAAAGATGCAGAGCGGGAGGAAAACCACAGAGGTGTCTGCCTGCGGGTCCCACCACCTCAGAAAGCTCCCTCCAGCCTACCCATTTACCCCTAAAGAAATCTCTTTGGAGCCAGGCATGGTGGTACACGCCTATGATCCCAGCACTCTGGGAGGCAGAAGCAGGAGGATCACAAGTTCAAGTACTACCTGCACAATTTAGCGAGACCTTGTCTCAAAAAATAAAAAGGGCTGGGGATGTAGCTCAGTGTAAATGGGTTCAGTCCCCATTAACGAAAAGCAGATCTCTTGGAAAGGAAAATTTATCCCTGAATTTCCCCTCCCCTCAAACTATTAACAGCTCGTCAAGTAGGAGGTCCATCCAAACCAAGTGGGGACCAGCGCAGAAGCTGCAGGTATGTGTCTGAGCGTTCACCATGCCTGTGGACAAGGATGGGACTGTGGCCAGCCCTGTGGGGACCAGAGCAGCAGAATCCAGCAGTCCGAGCCCCAGGACCTCATGAGTCTACAGCTAAACCTCTCTGCTCTCTGAGCACCTTCAGCAGCCTTTTCCAAGCTCAGGCTGTGGCACAGACCAATGTGTAGGTCACCAGTGTGAAATCTGACTCTAGTCAGCCTGTGTGGCCGTGAGCAAATCATCCATATCTCTGAACTCGTGATATTCATCTGCAGAGCAGATACTCTGACATTGTCACCTCACAGAGCCATTGAGAGGATCCAGAAAGCTTATTTTTAAGACCGAGCATCACAGAATCTTCCTGCAAGGGTTCAGATAGTCGATATTTTAGATTTTAGGAGCTTCCTGATCCCATCCACTCAGTTCTGCCACGCTAGCCGTAAAGCTGCCATAGACATTATGTAAATGAATGAGCATAACTAGGTTCCAATAAAACTTTATTTACCAAAACAGACTTGGCTCACAGACCCTAGTTTGCTAGCCTCTGATGTAAATGATGCACCCAGTACGCAGCTATGCACCATCTGCATCAGTAAGCCCTGTTGCTCTATCTTTATCCAAAGGACAGTATGGATATGTAACCCTTAGACATGTGCTCCAAAAGCTCACACAACTGTGGACTTGCATCCTCTCCTGATCACGTGTTTGCCAAGAGCTTCCATCTGAAATGGCCCGCTGGCAGGTGCACACAGCTGACACAAAAGAAAATACAATGAACATCATGAGGAAATATAACTGAGCATTTTACATAAGTAGGTGAGACATGCATAGACATTTAGGGGTTGGAGGAACTCAATTTGACTCAGGAAGAATTAATGCAAAAAGTCAAAACATACATCAATCATATTACAAGAGAATGCCAGAGAAATGATGGACACTGTGTCATATGTTGATAAAACAGAAAAAAATGGAAAAAGCAGGGACAGACTTTCTCCAATTTTAGGGCTTAGAAAAGGCAGCAGAGGCCAGGCTTGGGCTCATCTGGCAAGTACAATTGTGGGACAAGGCAGAAAAGAGGCAATTGCAGCTAGATTTGCTTGAAATTTTTAATACAGCTCAAAGGAATCCCCAGGATTGAATAGCAGTGACAGTCACTCTCTGCTCCTTCTTGTTCAGGCCTCTTGTACCTTCTCCCTCACGGCCCTTAACTCAGCAACTGTCCACAGCACACCTGGTATCCCCAGCCACTTCTCTGACCCTGAACACACAGAAATCATTCTGGCCTTAGAAAGTTGCTCCACCCTGGAGTGTCAAATAATGTTCCTATAGCTATGTTCATTGCAAGCTCTCAAAAAGAAGCCTTTGTGAAATGGTCTTAGCTGACCACCAACCAGCCAACTTCCCTGCTACGGTTTAGCTCTAGAATGCACCACAAAGAGCTCATGTGTTCAGAGGTGAGGCTTTTGAAAGATGATTGGCTCATGGGGACACCATACTCATCAGAGCTGAATGTGCTTTCGAGAGGTGAAGTCTGGTCAGAAGTTGGTCACCAGAGGCAGGACTTGGAAGGACAGATCTCCCTGTCTGGCTCCTCCCTTCTCCCTGCTTCCTGTCTGCCATGACGTGAGCAGCTCTCCTCTGGCAGACCCTTCCACCACGCCCTTTCTGCCTTGGAGCCAGCCAACTTTAGACTGAATCCTCTAAAACCATGAACCAAAATAAACCTCTCCTGCTTTAAATTGTAGGTATTAGGTATTTTGCCCCAGGGACAAGAAATTGACTAAACGCTCCCTAATTTATCACCATCAGATGGATTGTTGCTAATGTTTAAGGGCTAAATGATGTCCCCCAAAAATTCTTGTGCTGGAGCTCTAACCCTTGGTACCCTAGAATGGCTGTATTTAGTGACGGAGCCTATAAAGAAGTAATTAAATTGAAATGAGGCAGGAAGACCCTGAGCCAATATGATTGGTGTGCTTGTACGAGGAAGGAATTTGGACCAAAGCATGCACAGAAGTTAGATCACACGAAGAAACAAAGAGAGAAAACCACCATGCACTAACTGAGACGAAATGTCTCAGAAGAAACAAGTTCTCCTGACACCTTCAACTCTGACTTCTGGCCTCTGCAACTGAGAAAATAAATCCCTCCTGGTTAAGCAGCCCAGACTTCTGTACATTGTTATGGCAGCCACAGCCAATTCATACACTTTGCTCGTATTTTCTTCTTGTTTTTTTAAGTGACTTGGAAAATTTGCTCCTCCAACTAGAAATGTATGTTTCAGAAGAGAAGGAATCATCCAAGCTACATTCTTCAGCACTTACCACAGTGCCTGGGACTTCATAGACTCTCTGTAAATACTTGTGAATAAATTAGTGCCTTCCCAAAGGAAGGGAAAACACTGACTTGAAGTCAAACACCTTCATTATTTCAAGTCAAGAAGGATTGCTGAAAAGAGAAAGAGTGACGCTCCTAACAGAATTTCACCTATGTCTGCCTGGTGAGACAAGCAAGGCTGAGCCATTAAATGCTGGGCTGGGGATGACACCACACTAAATAATCAGGGTTCAGGTATCAGAGAATATTTGGCAGGCAATTAACCAACTGTTTCCACCACAATGGCTTTTCTGGCTTGGCTTGGCTTGGCTTGGCTTGGCTTGGCTTAGCTTGGCTTGGCTTGGCTTGGCTTGGCTTGGCTTGGCTTAATACTAATAGCAAAAGTGGTCTGGAGACGTTTTTCTATCTTCTGGTTCCACCAAAAAAAAAAAAATTACAACCACAGTCAGATTTATAGAGAAGGGATGGTCAACATCTACAGAATTCATGATGGACTATTGGTCCAGCTGTAGGCAACAATGGAGGGATATGGGGACACAGGGAGGAAGACAAAAGGGATGAAAGCCACTTCCTGTGGCTTCAGATCCCACCACTGTTGTCATCATCTTTGTCAGCTGCCAACATTGTCTCTGAAATGATTGTGCATCGGTGATCTCCTGAGTACTGTGCCTGCTGTCACTGCTGTGGCCTCAGGGGTGAGGACACTACATTTTCCATTTTGTCATTTCCTCCAGCATGTAAGAGAGGTTCATGCAGAATTCTCTACAGTAAACTTGGGGCCAGACGTTTACAAGACTTCAGGGAAGATTTGAGGACAGTAGTGAGGGAAATCACATGGACAGCAGCTTATTGTAAGTATCCAGAACCATGCTGACTTGACCCTAGATTGTATCATGTGGCCCAGGCTTGCACCCCTATCAGTGAACGTGGGTCCAGAGTCTCCTAAATGTGCTACAGTCTGGGTAAAGCTTACTTCTATCTCTAGTTCAAGGAAGACACTTTTGCCTTCAAATAGGAAGTCTGCTTTCTTGTTCCACATTTCATGTCCCAGAGGTGGTCTCCTTCCAGAATGATTAAAGGTGAGGCCATCTATTCCCTTCAAAAGAGCTTGGCCCACATCCATAGAATGGCCTGACCCCAAGGTCTAGGCAAGACAATCACCACCCTGCTATATCCCTCAATTCTTGAAATCTGGGTCATTCACTCTGAGTATAGAGAGCAACAGGAGACTGCAGCAGACTTGGTCTGCTTCCATCTCACGTTATCATTACTGAAGGGTTTAGAGTTCTGCCAACCTTGTCTACTGTTATCCCAGGTTTCCACATTCCACTTTCCCAAAATCTCAGACTCTCCCCTAAGTTTCCAGTATACCTGTATTAGTCCATTTTCTGTTATTATAATAAAATACTGAGGCATGATATTTTATAAAGAAAAGAGGTTTATTTAGCTCATAGTTCAAGGGCTTCAAGGGTATGGAGCCAGTGAGGGCTTGGCACTGGGGAAGGCACTATAGCAAGGAACACCACAATGGCAGTAGCATGTGAAAGATGAAATTATCACAAGGTGAGACAAGAAGCCTGAGAGAGGCTGGAGTTTCACAAGGACTACATTAATCCCTTCTGAGAACACAACCCCAATGACACAGTAACCTCCTAGTGACTGGGCTGTCACATTAAAGATCCCACAGTAGCACCTGTGATGGATTGATCAATGGTCAACTTGAGTGGGAACCCCCAGAGTCAGGGTGGCTCTGGGCATGGAAGACTCACCTAAGGACTTCTCTCAGAAAGGGTATAGAAGGAGAACGAGAGGGGAGGATATTCATTGCTGATTTTCCAGGAGATCAGCTCTTTTCTTTCCTAGAGGAAGCTTCAGCTGTTCTTGTCAGAGAAGGAAGGCTCCTCACTGTCACCAAAGATAGCTGTTGTTCTCTTCAGAAGAGCTCTGGTCTTTGCTTTCATCTTGAGAATCATCTTCTGGCTCCAGTGCAGATCCCTCAGCCTTCTGGCACAGGTCCTTGTGGCACAGATTCTGTAGCCTCTCTCGCCAACCCTCAGGTTTTCCAGCACAGACCCTTCAGTCTAGAGTTGTTGCAGATTCCTCCGCCTCCTAAAACAAACTTGCTCAGATATTGCCAAGGGCTCCAGGCCTGCAGCTGGACTCATGCAGGACATTGCCATGGGATCCAGGCCCCTGGTTGGAGTCTTTGGATCTCTAATGCATAGACAGATTTTTTGCACTCTTCTACATTTGACTCTGTGGGCAAATACTATCAGTTAATGTAAATTTATATGTCCTGCATTAAATCTGATCTCTTGCCAACCACTGACTACAACACCATCCAACACTCCCACAATGAAATTCAAAGTCCCAACCCATGAACCCTTAGAGTCACACTTTAAGAATACCTAAACCATAACAATACCCTCATCCAGATCTCATAATTTTAAATGCTTCAGAAATTATGACCCCACCTAGTTGTTTTGACCTTGTTCTGTTACCAACCAGGAGTCGTATGATATACAGGTGCTTACTACGCAGCTTCAGTATACAAGATGATTAGAAAAACTGAGGGCTAACAATCAACCAAAAATATTACTTATGGGAGAAAATGTGTTATGGTTTATATCCAGAATGTCCCCCCAAAAATCTCTTGTGTTCAGAGGTGGGGCTTCTGGCTTGTGAATACATCATGGGGTGCTGTGCTCATCCAATGATAAGCTCATGTGCTACTAGGAGGTGGGACCTAGTAGGAGTTGGATCACTGGGATCCTGACCTGGAAGGGTGTATTCTTGCCCTCAGCTCCTCCCCTCTCTCTCCTCCTGGATTCCATGAGCTAAGTAATTTTCCTCCATCATGCCCTTTCACCAGGATATTTCTGCCTTGGGCAAGCCAACCGTGAACTGAACTTACTGAAACCTTGAGCTGAATAAACCTCTTCTCCTTTAATACCTAGGCATGGGGTATTTTGTCTCTGAGATGAGAAAGTAACTAATAATTGAATCACCCAAGATGGAGTGCTACAGCTAGCAAGAAGAGCATCTCCTGAGTTCCAAGTTACAGCTGTCTGCAGGTCCCAAGGTCCCACATATTCAGTAGGAGGAAGGAAAGTGGAAACATTGCTCTGTCTTCACCAAGCACACTGGCTGTAGTTCCCCAAAGGAACCACGAGAATTGCCTACTGATAAAGTAATAGCAAGTTTATTAATCTACTGCTGTTAGAGAGATTATTTCCTTAACAGAGTCTCGGAAGTACCACAAAAGGAAATCAGAGAGAGTTGTTCTCAGTGTCTATGGGGGGTTGGTTCCAGGACCCCCATGGACAATAAAATCCACAGATGCTCAAGTCCCTCATTTAAAATATTTGAATGTAATCTAGACACATCATCCCATATCCCTTAAACAATCTCTAAATGACTTGTTCTGCCTGATAGAATGCAAATTCCCCACAAACAGATATTATACTATATTATTAGGACATAATGACAAAATAATAGTCTATACATATTCAGTACAGAAGCAACCATTGTCAATTGAACTGTATTTTGGATCCAAGATGGGTCAGTTCTGCAGATATGGAACCCGTAAACACTGAGAGCCAACAGTATTTGCTAAATTTTGGGGTCTGAGCTCTAGTGACTGAAAATGAGTCTTTGAGTGTGACAATCGGAAAAGCACTGGGCTAAATTCATGCTGTAATAGTTTAGGGGTGGTGGACTTGCTGAGACTATAGGCATGTATAGGGACCCTGGATAAGTATACTGTTGTTTGATCATTGTGCTGCTTGTACAAATGGTCACCTGTGTAAATTGGTCTTGGGAAATGTTCTGATCCAAGCAGTGAAGATATTTATTGGTTTACAGTCTTATCCCCCTGAGCAAGGACTTCCCAGACCAATTTAATAAAATGACACACAGTAGTCTCAGTTCTCGGTCAAGACAGCTGAGCATTGTGTATGCAAACGGTCTCAATCCTCAAGGCTAAATCACAGAATGGCACTTGCTCCAGTAGCGGATGGGAGTCTTTGTGTTCAGGGCTCCTTCATATTCAGCAAGCTTTAAACAAACCAAGTCTGAAGACTACAGACAACAGCAACATCTCTCTCAGGGAGAACACCACCCAGTTGCTAAGAGACAAATCTGGAGTCCTGAAGACAAGTGTTGTCCAGGTACCTGCAAAGTCCCCAGCCTTGACCTAAGATTTACAGAAACAAAAGCTGGAAGTTATCACCCAAGCTCTCTGCAGAGAACAAGGTACTTTGTCCAGTGGGCTTTGAATGTGATGTCTCACTTGCCAAAGAGCCTCCTGTTACACACATGCACTTGGCAAGCTGTGAGGCTTAGAGGCCATTAAACTTTCAAGACTACATAGTTAAAAACCCCTTTGCTTAAAGTCTGCTCAGTTGGAGACCTCCTGATTATTACATGAATTCCCAGGGTGTTTGCTTCAAGGGAGAGAATGTGACACTGGAGGCCTCATGGGTGTCTGACTCCTCAACGTTGAGAGTTCTCAGGATAAATTTAAAACTGGCATTCAGAGTTTATGTATCAGGCTCTGTTCTCCCTTTCTGAAAGACGGGGTCTATGGTTGGTGTCCAAATCAATTTCATTTTTGACTCTATAGAAGTGAAATCTAGTCTTCGAGCAGCAGAGACTATACCTTGAAGCTATGTGGATTTCTTTAAATGGAACCCACACCTTGCAGCATACCTGTCCCAAGTAATGAGCTCACACCATCATCTAGTCACTATACCACCTGCTTCCAATTGGAAAATCAAAGCTGACATCAAAATCGCTCATTTGCAAATGAATATTTGAGGCCCAAATCATGTGTAAATTAAACGTGCAATATGTAAACTTAAAGGTGTTGACAAGGAAATGCACAAGATTCCAGGTCAAGGTGGCAGACTAATGCATGAAGGTCTCCCATCTCCCTCCCTCCCTTCCTCTCTCTCTCTCTCTCTCTCTCTCTCTCTCTCTCTCTCTCTCTCTGTCTCTCTCTCTCTCTCTATCTCTATCTCTCTTTCTCTCTCAATCAAACAGAAATACTACAAAATTCAAATCAGATATCCACACTCAGCAGCAAGAGTGAGAAATCCTAAGTGACAGAAACACTGCAATGAATACAAATTGAAATGGTGTGGCTATTGAAGGAACCAAGCCAGATATGTGAGTAGAGGTTTTTAAGCCTCTGTGGAGGCTGGAATTGAAACTGATGTTCCATGTTTAGCACAGGAGTTGGTGGTGAACCCCCTAACAGGAGCCAAGAACCACAAAGTGTTTTTTCTATTCTTAAAGCAGAATTAGAAGCGTTACTACTGACCCAAACCATAGCCCTTAAAATACAGAATCTTCCATCCTGTCCTATTTGAAATTATAAGACTAGAGATTTTTCTTTTTTCTTTTTGTTTTGTTTTGTTTTGTTTTGTTTTGTTTTGTTTTGTTTTGTTTTGAGACATGGTCTTGCTATGTAGTTCAGGCCAACTTTGAATTCACTATATAACCCAAGCTGACCTCCAGCAGAGTCCTCCTGTTCTGGCTCCTCAGAGTGCTGAGATTATAGGCATGTACCCAGCAAAGATTATAATTCTTAAACTGCCTATTAAATGCAAAAACTTTGGACCTCAATACAAATATAAAAATTTGGTCCTGAAATTTCCTCCATGGCCCCAGTAGAAGCAACTATGAAATGTCCCCCCATGAAAGCCTCTTCCAGCCGAAATATGTGAGGTTGTTGTAAAAAAAAAAAAAAGTCCAAGCTGAGCATATATTCCAGACAACACACGGAAGTCCAGAGCTCTAGGACATCATCAGCAAACACAACAAATGGTCATATTCCAGAAATCACAAATAATAAATCAAGATGAGTAGGTCTTTAAAATAACTACTTGAAGTATATAACTATGGAGAAGGAAACAGAGTCTATCAGGCATGAAAAGAATGTAATGAAAACCAAAGAAAGGGCCTATGTGAAAAAGAGGCTAATAGAAATTATAGAAGTAAAAATGCAGTGATTGGGGGAAATATTCAGTAGATAGGATAAACCAAAGATTAAAGGTAGAGGAAGGGAGGATTAGTGAAATGGGAGCTATCCTGGGGCAATCTCCCCAAAGTAAAGTGGAAAAAAATAAAAATAGAAAAGAAACATGGAAAAGTAACTATAAGTTCCAAGATACTGATAAAGCCAATTCTAGAAGGAGTAGAGCAAAAGTGTAGCAGTTGGAATCTACAAGTAGTAGGAAGTGTAACCAATGGTACCTAAAATGAGAGGATGATTGATATTTGACCCACAGCAAAAAGTCTCAGGGAAGATGTTGTTCAGATCCAGGTCCACACTAAAAACAAACAGTCTGAGTACATTAAAACATAAATGTGAAATATAGATGAAAATCATTAGAAGAAAATATTTGAAAATAAATTTTTACCTCTACTAGATATTTCTACCAAAAACTTAAACAAAAAATTAATAAGCTGATTAGATTAAATTTTAAATTTCTGAGTGATACTTCAGGCACAACTAAAGACAACAGACTTAGAGAAAAAAGTTTCATTCTATAAAACCAATGAAAATTAATTTTTCCCGGAGTTTGTACAAACCATTAAGATAAAAACAGCAAATGTATTAGCCACTTTCTCATTGCTCATATACTCAACACCCACAGCCTAAATGAGGAGAGGCTTACTTTGGCTCACAGCTTCCAGTGGTTCAGTCCATGGTTGACCAGATCCAAGGCAGAAAAGGCACAATGCAGTGACATGGTAGAGGAGAGCTGCTCAAATCATGGCAGCCAAGAAGCAGAGAGAGAATGGAGGAGGCAGGGTGGAGAATACACCCTTCAAGCTCAACACCCCCAGGGACCACCTCCAACCAGGCCTTACCACCTAGCAGCACACTCAGCTGTGAACTCAATAGATGAATCTATGCAGGAGTAGGCACTCCATGATCCAATCATCACCCAAACATATGTGACTTTGGGGGGACATTTAGGTCTAAAACTTCACAACAAATACAAATAGAGCCAAAGTACAGTAACCCATAACTCACAAAGGACAGAAATCCCTGAATGGACAGTTCCTGTAGGAATCAATCCTCATCTTCATCCTCTCTAAGTCAGGGAAGTGCAAATTAAAACAGTGAGAAAAATCACAATATCAAATGTTGTTGAGAATGTGATGAAACATCAAGTGGGAACCTTAAGCCTTGCTAGGGGAGCTGCAATAGTGTGTAGCCCCCAAGGGAAGAAATTCGGGAATGTTTGGTAAAACCTAAGCCTAGTAATTTTTTCTAGAATTGTTAAAGAAATTTTCTCATGGGCACTTATGGATGTATGCACAAGGATTTTTTAGCAGCTTTGTTAATAACAGCAATAAATTAGGAAGAAGCTAAATGTCTATCAAAACTGAATGTTTAAATAAATTTTGGCATATCCACACACTGTGTCACTACAAGTGTTAAAACAAATTAACTAGATTGACATATGTCACTATGGATAGCTACCAAAAAACAAAACATGAGTGAAAGAGTTGTAGAAAGATTCATACAACATGTACATTATAATAAGATCTATGAATATTTTTTAATGACAAAGCAATTTACAGGCCGACACCCCTCAGTAACTGCCATGAACTGGTCCCGGGGTCTCTGCAGATACCAAACCCCACAGCCAATAATCTCTTGTGTAAAATGGTATTGTATCTCCCTATAACTTATGCATATCTTCTCGTGTTATGGATTACAGCTAGATGCCTCCCACCAGCCCAAGAGCGTTCTGCACCCACAGGTGGAGCTTTTAGTAAAGATTGGATTACGGGGCCACTTTAGCTGATTTGCTGCTAGATGGTGGGGTGAGGTCAAAAGAGGCAGGTCACAAGGGGTGTGACCTGGAAGGCTGTATCTCCCTATCCAGCTGCTCCCTTCACTCTCTGCTTTGCTTCCACGATGCCCCTCTGCCATGCCAATCTGCCCTGGAACCGGCCAACCACAGACTAGAAGAATGAGCCAAAATAAAGCTCTCCTCCTTTCATTTGCAAGTGTCACACGGGTCCCAGCAATGAGAAAGTGACTAACATATCCCATATACTATACTTAAATCACTAGACCTAGATTATTTATGTTACACCATACAATGTAAATGTTATATAAATAGTTGCTATAATGTACCATTTAAGGAATAATGACAAGAAAAAGTCTACATACGTTCAGAGCAGAGAATTTTTTTCAAATGTTTTTGATCGATGATTGACTGATTCTGCAGATGCAGAACCCACAGATACGGACTGTAGGGTACGTTTGAGCAGGAAGTGGGAGGACACTCCGAACTATGATAGCAGTTGTAATCAAAGAGAGTGATGATGCTAGGTTGGAATACCGATGCTGATATTGAGGTACTAGAGTGCTGTATTCTCTCCAGAGGTCCCTTCCAGGCTCTTGTTGTCCTGAACAAAGAACTGGACAACAAAGTAGTGAGGTTTTACATTTATTAAAAGGAGGAAAAAAAGTACACTCTGAAAGGAAGTGCTCTGCAGAGTTAGTGCAAACCAGTTAAAGCAGGAAAAGACATGAGCTCTGCAGAGTAAAAAGGCTCACAGAGACCACAAGCTTCATGGCTGCCATCTTTCATATGCCCAATCTGATGTCAGATCTAAGCTGTCCTTTCGAAAACCTGCTTGATCTTGTGACAGAAGATTTGAAGATAGCATTCTCTGATTGATTCCAAGGGCAGGACTCCTAAGGTGTTCTGGGCATGTGTAGCTCTGTGATTGACAGGTCATGCACATTTGACCAGCTAGTTTGCTACACCCTAAACTCTTGCTCAGTGGTACTTCAAATTTATCTTTTAAAAAAATCTGAAACCACTACAGTAAGTCTTGTATTTATTTGTTATGAATCATAGTGAATTTGTTAGATTATCCTCTATATTTTCTTAATCTTTCATCTGTCTGAATTTTTAAAAAGTAGCAAGAAGAGAGGTTTTAAAAATACATTTGGCTATTTTTTAAATACATTTGAAATTTTTTTTTGTTAAGGCTCACAATATTCCACCTAAGTGAAACCCTCCTATTCCCATCAAATATCTGCTCAGCCATTTGTGAATCAAACTAAATCACAAGGGTCCACCTTTCCTGCTGGGAATTCAGAACATTACCTGAGAAGTCCTCCTTACTCCTAACTCCCTCCAAGAGAGATTTCTTTCATTAAACAAAAATGGGCTCATGAGAGAAGACAGACAAGTCATTAAGATGCTCTGATGAATAGCTGTTGCATCTTGGTGAGTTTAGCCGGCTCTTTTTTTGTGTTAGAAAGGGGTTTCCAATGAATTTTTCGTTATAAAGCATCTTTCCTTTCCAGAAAGGGCAGCAGGTTGGACTAGGTCCATGTACATAATCATACATAGTCCCAGGCCCACAGCAGAAGAGGGGAAGTCTAATTGGTGACTTGACCAGGCCTGGGGCAAAAGTCTGTTTAAATGCAATCAATATTCACAAGGTAAGACGACAAGGGTTGCACAGAGCAGAACTAGGCAGGATATAGATTTCTGCTTACAAGGCAGCATGGAGCTGATAATTTACCCCAGACAGACCTGTGGGGTGGTGGGGGGATGATTCCATGAACACCTGGGCTTTTCTCCAGGCCCTAAAAGACATTCAGGGTGAAGACTCAAAGGTCTGTCTTTGGTGCTCACCTAAGGGAAGGATGGAGGAGGAAATAAGACCACAAAGAGCGATATAGCAGGGGCTGGACAGATGTTATCAGTTAACATAGGTTCAGAGAGGAAACAGTCTGGCAGTGCTGAAACAGAATAGAAAGTTGGTGGGGTTTTTTTTTTTAAAGTGCATGTTCAGGATTTCTCTGTTTTTTGCCTACCCTCACAAATAGCTAACAGTAAAGTCTCTGGGACACTTCCAACTCCCCAGAATCTTCCCAAGATTGAGGTGACACAGCAGATGCCCTTAGCCAGCTGGCTTAGGATTAAGAAGATCTAAATTCCTGTCTCAATTCTGCCACTACCAAGGGAAACCCCTACCATAGCCCTCAAGGACTCAATCTTTCCCCCAGTCTAATGGGAAGATAAGGCCCACAAGAACAATTACTCTAGAATAGTCTGAGAAGCTTTTAAGCCAATAATGCTTTTTGTAAAAAATCTTAAATGAATATAACTAAATAAGTACTTTTTAAAAGATTTCAAGTTCAAACCCAGCATAGGCAACTTAACAACTTTAACAAAATCCTATCTCTAAACTTAAAAAAGGGCTGGCGATGTAGCTCAGTGTGAAGACATGCTGAGTTCAACCCCCAGTACTGCCAAAAAAAAAGAAAAGAAATAAATAAATACCAATTACACATGCTCTTCTTGCTTTAAAAACCTGGAAATCTAAAGCAAAAACAAAGACACAGATTGTTTCCTCAACAAAAATACTTTTAAATACAAGCCATCTGACTAGCCCAGTCATAGATCTACGGCCAAATGTTCTTTTCAAAGAAGAATCTGGGTGACTTGAGAGGTAAGTTTCACACAAAAGCAAACAAGATCTCAGTCCTGGCATTTGACAAGCTGTAGTCTCTACTGAATAACTAAAAAAAAAATGTTCAAGCTGTTACAATGAAGAGCAAAGCTGAAACTCTGACTCCCATTTTTAACGAGCCAAAAGCAAAAATGGAATTGCTTAGACATCTGACTGGTTGGATTGTTACAAAGATGTTCAATAAGTACAAGTCAAATTAATGAATTTTATCATTCAGAAATGCAAGCTGATGAACAGAGTGATTTTAAAGATAGCCAAGGAAGTCAGAATCTTCAATCAAGCACTGGGATTATTTTGCATTATTTTGTTCTGTTGTGGTTTGTGTCTAGATGTCCCCTCAAAGTCTCATGCGGTCATAAGACTTCTCCAGAAGTGGTTGAATCTAGGATGTATGATTGATTTGTAGAGCAATGTCCTGACTGAGGGTGCTGGGTTAAGGGTAGGTAATTGCTGGATCAGTCCACAGATTGGATTGGCACTGTTCTAATCCTGGTAGACTGGATCCAGTGTAAGAGACAGAAAAAGGTTTGTCTTCCACTTTCACTCTTATTGCTTTTGCTGTTTTCTGCCACCATGAATGGTTGCCCCTATGCCACACCACCCTGTCTTGGACCCAGCTGATTATGGACTGAAACCTCCACAACTGTGAGTTAAATATATCTTTCCCTCTTTAACTTTGGGTGTCAGGTATTTTGTCTCAGCAACAAGAAAAGTAAGACATTCCGACTGACTATTGCTTTTACCAAGTCTAATGCAATGCTTCTTATAAAGTTGATTTATATTTGAAGTTAAAAGACAGCACACAAAATGTACACTGACCACAGGACTGTGTTAAATCAGCAGTGTCCTTCATCCCCATCCTTTCCGAAGGGGACAAAATGGTGGTCCTCCGAAAGATATATCCATATCCTAATCCCCAGAACCTGTGAAAATTATCTTAGGTGGCAAAAAATATAATTAAATTAAGGACCTTAAAGAGAAGTTTATCTTGGGTTATCTGGGTGGGTCCTATGCCTTCTCCTGAACATCTCTGCTTACAAAAGAAGCAGGTAGGGATTTGGGGGGCAGTCACAGAAGGAACGGCAATGTGACCACAGAGGCAGAGACTGGAGTGACTCAGCCACACAGCAAGAGGCTACCAGGAAATGAAAGAGGCAAGAAAGGAAGGCTTCTCTTCGGGGACTTTGTCGGGAATGTGGCCCTGCACCTTGATCTCAGCTTCTCAGCCTCTAAAATGTGAGGGATACAATGCCTGGGGTTTCAGCCACCCCTGCTCTTGTCTTCTGTCACAGAGCCTCAGGACCTCTAAGCCCTCCTTTCACTACCCTGCTTTCTCCGCTGTTGTGCACAGCTATCTGTTGTGTACAATCTTGCCTTATTGGCAGGTCAGGGTAAGCTGCAGGATGCCACTTGGACGTGTCCACAAACCCAGGTGTGGCCACCGCAGCTCATCCTGTCCCTGGTTCTCTACTGCTGCCCAGGGCCACTGGGGGCCAGGATTCCTGCCACCAGGAAGGTGCTATGGAAGAAAATGTTGGCTTGGCATAGGTGACAGTCTTGTCTGAGAGATAGTACAGTCTGTCTGTGTGTCATGTCAGTCCATGCCTTCTTGAGCAGGGTGTAAAACTCAAGCCTCCTACAGGACGACAAACACAAGCACTCTAGGAAGAGCAGCTCAGTGACAGCATTCCCCAGGAATCAGTACTTGCGAAGGAAAGATGCTGGGAAGATGCCCACAACCCTGAAGAAGGCACCTTGAGTCTCAGTCCTGCCTTAGCTGGTGACGAGACTCCCTGAATCCCCACTGGAAGTTATTTCAGGTATCAGAAACGGGGCTGAAGCCCCAGGCTGCTGATTCAGTGGCACAGACCCAGTACCCTAGCATGGGCTGAGCAGATCTGGGACTCAGCCATCTAGGAATAAAACACCAGGAGTGGACTACAGTGACAGACAAGGAGACTGATGCATACAACATTAGATATTTGGATTTATTTATTTATATTTATTGATCAATTCATTGACCAATTGACTCTATTCATCCTTTTTTCTCGATCAAAAATGTAAGGCTCTACAGAATGTATGTGGTGTGATCAAAATATACAGTGAATGATTAAATAAGAAAATACGTTACAGTAAAAGACACATTGCCAGGAATCTCCCTCAAAATGCTCCTGCTCCCTTTGACCACATTTATTCCATCATTAGCAGTTCTCAAAGTCTTTCAGGAGGTGTGATCAAAATGTGGTGTGTGCTGCTGCCAAGTGGCACCCATCAGAGCAGTAAGTAGATTCATAAAAACATGACAGTGCGTCCTCACTGACCTTATTCATTGGATCTGGCATCGTGTGACTTCTAGCTCTCCCCCAAAGTTGAAATGACCATGGAAGGGAAATGTTTTGAATCAACTGAAGGTATTGAGGCAGCCATGACAGTGTAACTGCAGATACTCACAAAAGAGGACATCCAGAGCTGCTTCAGAAAGTGGCAAGAACAGTGGGATAAGTCTGTGTGTGAAATCAGGGAAAGTACATGCAGAGGATTAATGTTAATGTGTCTTTTCCTGTGATAAATTTTTAAAAATTTAAATATTCACTGCATTTTCCAATGAAACTTTTGTACACTGCACACAGCACACATTACAGTATAAAAATAATAGTGTATAAACACAATGTCAAGGGGAAATAAATGAAAAAAACTAACCAATACAAGTGAGCGATACTGTGAATATAAGGTTAAAAATATTGAAAGGCTCCCCCACACTTACTATGATGAACCAACAAATTTCATAAATGAGAGAGGAAGCCAAAATAGCTAACAGTGTCTTTGAAGTTAAAAAAAAAAAAAGAAAGAAAAACTAGTCATTGAAGAAAAGTATCTATTTCTTTATATTGAAATGAGTGGACACCACATTATATATTAAAATACCTTCAACATCTTCTTCAGGATGGACACTCCAAGAAGATTTGAGGTCACTTCCTTCTCCGGACAATCCACACAGGCCCTTGAGATCTCACTGGGAAGAAATGCAGTTCCTGGGGACAACCTAGCAAGGAAGCCATCAACGTAGAAAGAGATCAGTTTTCTAGGACGCCAGGCCAGTACCCCCGACACTAGCTCAGGAGGATCACAGATGTGAAATAAGACAAAGGAAACATTTCCCTAAGGACAGGGACTTTTCTCACAATGACCAAAATCTAGAGATGGGAAGGGTTAAAAATTCAGCTTCAGTGTCAAAGCGGTGACAGTCAACAAAAGATGAAAGAAGACAGCTAAAGACAATAGACAGCACCTGAAATTTCAATGCAACACATGATTCTGGCTGCAAAGGATGTCACTGGGAAATCAGTAAAACTTGAGTATGAGGTGAGCTTATGGCAGTAGGGCATCAGTGTGAACTTTGTAATTTCATTGATTCTGCAGAGAATGGCCTTGTCTAGCCAAAGTCACACAGACTGCTCCAATGTCATTATATTCCCACTTCTGAAGTTGTCCGTAGCTCTCACGATGGCCTGTACAATCTCAGCCTGTTCTCCCTTTTCCTCCATTGTAGTGCTGGGGAGGAACCCAGGTTCTCATGCATGCTAAGCAAGCCCTCTGCCATTAACTTACATCCTCAGCTCCTCAGCCTGTACTTTCCAATGCAGAAAGACAGAAGAGGCAGATATTTGTAGAGACAGAACTTGACATTGTCTCTACAGGATCACAGAAAAATATCAGCTTGAGCTGCAGCTCCTAGACATCCAGTGTGTGGAGTTTGGAGGGTGGACCTTCTCATGGTGCTGTCAGTGGAGAAGCCACCTGGGAAAGAATTGCAAGAGCTTATTCCAGGGCAATGATCAGCTCAGAGAAGGAGACATTATGACTAGGGCCACCTGTTTTTCAGTCTGGTCCTCCCCATCTGGCTCTGGCCTCTGTCTTAGGTAGGGCATACGGCAGTCAAGAGGTCAGGCTTGCTTTGGAATCAGGAAAGACCCCTTCTCTGTGATCAAGCCACTATCCCTTCTCCACGTAGGCCTTTCTGTATTCAACAGAGGTGGACCACTTTCCCCAAGTCGGCATGCAGGTTCTGCATAATTCTAGGTACTTACTGATCGTAGCTGCTAGCCATGGGGAAGGACACAAATATGCAGCTGTCAAGATGAGTTACTCATGATCCAAAGACCCTCAAGGACAAGACAGAAAAAGCCTTCCCGAGACAGTCACGTCTGAGTCAGCATCTCCATGGCCAGCTAATTTCTCCTCTCGCTGCTGGTCAGGCTGCACTCTCTGGCATAGGATGTGGGTTGGCAGGGTGTTGGTGTGGCTGGAAGTAGGGGCTGTTGCGTGTAAAGGCAATTTTCCTCCTTCTATGATGGTCTCTGCATGATGTTCCTGATACAGCCTTTCACATGCCCTGCCTTTCGTGGTGTGTGCTCTGGCTTTATAAATTAGTCAAATCTACCAGTCACCTGGAGGTTAGAAAACAAAAAGCCACGGTGGATGCCTGAAATCAGGTCCTAGAATGGGCCTCTGCTGCTGGGATAAAATATCTGATTTACATAACTTAAAAGAGAAAAGGGTTATTTTGGCTGATGGTTTCAGAGGTTTCAGTACATGGTTCCCTGGGTCCAAGGCAGAAACATCACGGCAGAAAGGCATGGTAGAGGGAAACTGCTCACCTCCTGGCAGCCAGGAAGCAGAGGCCTGGAAAGAGCCAGAGGAAAGATATATCTTTACATGTCACACCCCAATCACCTGCGTTCTCCAACCAGGCTGACCTCCTAAAAGCACATGCACCAATGAACTCATCAGTGGATGAATCCATTGATAATGTTAGGGCCGTCGTGATCTGTTTAGTTCCTCAAATCCCACCAGCTGACAACCAAGCCCTCAACACAATCAGGTTTTGGTGGGACATTTTGGATCCCAACCATAATAGTATTAGACCCTTGACTTTGGTCTTGACTCTCAAAGTTGACCTTGGTATCCCCGGTACAGATACCTGTGGTCATCAGGGATGATTTTTATGAAGGAGGCATTTTGAGAGGCCGTGAGTCTAAAGTCAGTATCACCAGACTGAAATCAAGGATGAGGGGTCCATGCTCCCTCCAAAGGCCCTGAGAGAGGATCCGTCCTTCCCTTCTTCCTGTTTCTAATCACAGCTGGCAACCCTTGCATTTAGCTCCATCACTCCAGTCTGTAAGGCCAGCATCTTCAAATCTGCCCCCTCACACAACCTTCTCCTCTGGGTGTGACAAATTCCCCTTTGCCTCCTTCTTATAAAGACCTGAGTGACCATTTGTAGAGTCCGCCTGGACAGTCCAGGATAATTCCGTCTCAAAGTCCTTAACTGAGTCACATCTGCAAAGATCCATTTTCCAAATAAAGTAAAAGTTAAAAGTTTCAGGGATAAGGACTTGATGGAGGTGAAGGGTATTGTTCGGCCAAAAACAAAGGGTGAGAGTAGCACTTGTACCCTAAACCCCAAAGCAGACATGTTCACCCCTGAGCAGTAGCCACAGAGGAGCCCTTTGCCAGTTTACGCATACACCCGCCGCCTTTGACATAAGCAAATACTGAAAACAAGCAGAAGCAGGAAGAAAGAAACTGGAAGGTGGCTCGTGGTGCTGTTCTTCTCCCCGCAAGGTACAGAGTCTCCCAGGTCAATATGGTAAATACAGAACAGACAGCAGCTCTGTCCTGCAAGAGCTATGTAGTTGGCTCCTCTGTGAAGAGTCTAAAATAGCTTCCAAAGCCTCAGATGACAAGGAGTCGGCCTAGTCTCTGAGTGATGGGCCCCCAGCCCCTCATCTCCCATTTCTTGGGCCACCTTGGACTGTAAGAGGTGGTGATGTGAGTGAACAGGTACAAACTCGCTGCAGACGGGCATTGCACTGGCACCTGGGATAGGAGTCACCACAGGGAACCCAGGCCCGCACCACATTGCCGTAGGGAGTGGATGCTGGGGCAGAGGCTCCACTGCCGCACAATGCAGCCCCACTGTTCTCTCTGGTTGCTGTGGAAGTCAGAGCCCGGAATCCTGAGCCACAGTCTCTGGGGACAGACCAAACTGACTAATGAGAACTAAGACAGGTGGGGGAAGAGAAAGGAGGGCCCATGTTCATGGATGATGTGATACAGAGTATATCCCATACTACCATAGAATATTATGTCTGATATGTATTAAATTATTTTCTTTCCCACTCTGACACGCACTGGCCACAAAATCGCCAATGACGCACATTTAGGAAAAACTGAGCTAAGGATTTCTCTTGGTTTCTCCCAGCAACACACTGTGATCCTACAAAGCACTCACTTGGCAAGATCAGGACTGCGTGAAATTAAGCTCGGGATGGCTGTTGGTAATCACAGCCTAATCATCAAGAAGGGATCATCCGCCGCCCATTCAGCGGAAGATTGAGGCCCACTGCAAACCTTGCCTGCTCTTCCTTCTCTCCACCCTCCTAGGAGGATCAACGAGGGCTGTGCATGTGCAGAGCCTTCTGCTCTTGCCTGAGACTCTCCCAGGAAACTGCCAGATCAAGACTTTTTTGTTCAGAAGGCACAACCCGGACTGCCACAGCTGAAGCCACTGATGACCCTACAAACAAGACAGCCAGGCCTGGAGGTCACTGCTCAGCCGGTGCAGATGCTGGAGGCAGAATTCCCCTGTCTCCTGACTGCTGCCCTCCCCAAGACTAGTTGTCCTCACTCCAAGCTCTACACTCCATGGCTTGCAACTATGAACTCCAGATCTTCTGCAGTTTGACTCCAGCCTCTCATTTCCTGCCACTCTCAGCCTCACGTCCTGTCCCCTCCCCCGGACACTTGCCACTTGCAGGTCTCATGGCTCTTGCACATGTGGTTCCACCTGTGCTTCCCTTTGCGCTGATTCAGCCTACAGGACCAAGTGCAAACCGGACCTCATCCCTGCTGTCTCCCTCTGTATTCTAATTCCCCACTGTCCATGTTTCCAGCACAACCCTAATCACACTGCCTTATACATCCATTCTGCTGCTTTCTAAATTCATTCTTTGTCAGCTCCTGAGCACCTCAAGGACAAGATGTGTTTTGTGTCTTTAACCTCTACAGAAACAAGGTACAGTGCAAATACAGTCAACAAGCACTTTTCAATGAACTGGCCTTCGAGGAATGAATATGTTCCCACTTACAAAGGGCTTCCCTGCTCAGCCATGAGTGCAGCTGTACATGGCACTTATCCTACTGCTCTTGTTCTGAAACAGTCACTTTCAGATTGCTGTGGTGTTTAGAGGACCCTGATCATTCCGCTAATCAATAAGTGCCGCACCAACTTGACCTGGCCATGTGCTGATCTTGCTGGTATAGGGAATTCGAAAGCTTTGCATTCTTGGGCTCACATAATCAGAACAGTGGAAGAAAAGTACTAGGAAAATCACTTTCAAAAGGTAGGAGCTGTGCCTTGAAATGTTCAAGTTCTAATAGATCTGTGGGTTGTGATCAATTTAGTGAAACATGAGTAAACTTTTGAAATAAATGGAATTGAATGCACTAGAATAGGAGGAGGTAAAATAGCACCATATTCTACAGCACTATATAGAACAGAAAATCAATGGCACATATTGGAGGTTCAAGAGTAAGTACTGTATGGGTGTTTCAAGTAGTGGCATCTTATGTGCTTCTTACCTTCCAAAGCCATTGTCCTAGGACTTGGAGGTCAGCAAGGAATAAGACAATGAGAGAGTTCCCTAAAGTCCCTTATGTGAGAAATGTGCTGCCGATAAGAACACAGGAGAAAAAAAGGTGGAGAAGAGAACAAAATAGCAAGTGATCTATGATCAGAGGTTAGGAAAAGTTCCTTTGTGATGGGTTATCAAAGACATTTTAAGAATGAGACCCCTAGTGTTTAATTTGAAGTTGAAATAAGAAAAACCTCAGAAGTCTACTAAACCACATTCAGCCCTTCTTTGAACAAAACACATACATAAACCCATCCTGCAAATACCAGGGAATCTCTGTGTCTAAGTAACCTTGATACTGATTTGGGCCAATGCCTGTATTTGTAGAACAGAGAGGACAAGACAGACTAAAGGTGGTCCAGCCACTGCATGAAGGTGCTCACAGCCAAAGAGAAACACACAATTCAAGCCTCTAGGAATTTGCAAACATCTTAGCAGACACTCTGTGTAGTTGCAGGAGACCAATGGAGGCCTTAAGATGCAAAGGAATCCAGCCAACAACCAAGGCTTCTGTGGATGTTTACATGGCCTGCGGGTGAGGAGAAGCACAACAAGGTTCTAGGACAGAAAGCAAAATGGCGTGTCACCCAGTCCAGCCAGGCACCCCTCCATCCCCTCCCCGAGAGCCAAGCAGACACTGTCATATACATGTGGAGATGGAGATGCTGCTGCTCCCTGCAGCTGCCAGGTCCCCGTCAAGCAGAGCGCTGAGGTCACAGAAAACAAGGCTGACAGGAGACTCCTCTAATGCCTTAATGTCTGTTCTCTGGCCCTGCCCTGAGTCTTCTCGTCTCCTAACCTAACAGACACAAGTGTCCTTTAGTCCATTCTGGTCACCCTCACCCATACTCCATCCCCAGTTCCTTCACAGTGGGCTGCCCTACGTTGAACACAGCATGCCAGGTATGAATGCAGAACACAGGATCCAGGAGGCTCCACCGTCCCAGATACAGCTTGGGATGCTATATTTGCATAAAGGCCGTCTGAGTGCCCAGGAATAATCAGAGCTCTTGACAGCCATCGAGTTTTTCTGAGCCCGGAGGAACTAAGGGCTTTATGCACTTCCTGTCCAGCTGCCTCATGGTTTCCAAAGCACAACTGCTCCCGGCTAATCTAATACAAAGAGCTGTGTTTCCTGCACTGCTCCGAACAACAGAAAAAATGTGATTTTCAGCAACTTATTCATGATAACAAACTTCCACCGCAACAAAATAATTCAATGTTCTTGTGGTTATAATAGTGTTTTGTTATTGTCACCCTATAGCTAGTCTCGTGGGACTTCCTCCTTGGTCCAGATTTTTTAAATCATGCTATTGATTGATACTTAGCTTTCTGTAACAGAAAGAGAATGGAGATTGGATGAGGTTGGCAGGACTCACATCCCGGCTCTATCATTAATCAGCTCTGTTATTTCTGCAGCTGGTTTGAGCTTGACCTTGATGCTCAGTGCCTCAGTTTCCTCGTGTAGTAAAGCAAGAATGCAGAAGTACACATCGGGATGTTGTGAGAATTGAATGTAATAGTGCATTGAAAGTTCCCTTCACAAAGTCTGACTGCCCTCTCTGAAAGGAGAGTAGGCATTTAGTCCATTGTTAAACGGACTTTGGGGAAACTTCAAGTGGGAAAGGGAACATTAAAAATTATATAGAGACCCAGAGACTTAGGATATGCTGCAGTGTACGTCCTGGGTCAAGGTGGGTCAACTGTGATTATGATGGCCACGTACATCCAACCCCAGCCTTTATTTTTCCAGTCTACTAAAAGAAGATAATAGTACAGACATTATAGGATTATTGAAAGCATTAGCACCAATCTACATAAATCGCCTAAGACATTCAATAAAGAGCATTATTTTCATGCTACTTTTATGGCTTTGAGCCCAAAGTTCATTCATTTCCTCCCTGGTGCACCCCTCTGACATCATAAATAAGGGGGAATGCCTGCTTCCCACAGCTTTACCTCCAAGTAGAACCAATTAACATCTAAAGAGGAAGCAACAGCCACACGACGATGAGTCAATCTGAATCATTTCTGCACTCCAGCTGATGAATATAAATGATTTGAAAATTAAAAAGCCATTAGGCTATTAAAAATAGCTTCTAAGAGCAATCTGAATATAAATGGTAATACAGGCCATCTGAAAAGTCAGTAACCAGATATAATGGTCAATTTCTCTGATATTATTGTCTAATTAAGCAATTTGGCTTTAGTCAAAATTGCATTTAACTGAGTCAGTATCATCCAAAAGTGATGTAGAACCGATTTCTTTCAAGCTAAGGAGAAAAGAAATAAAACTTTAGTATAAAGGAGAACCGATTCTGATTTATGTTTGGTGCACAGAGGGCTGGATTTCCAAAGCTTCATTCAAGAGCTTCAGAGAAGCCCAGCGAGCGAGCCAGTGTCTGGGGCTCCGTGGTCCTGCTCAAGCGGCGTCCTTGGCAGGTGTGTGTGCCTGGGAACTGCAGGAGCTCCGTCATCACGGCCTCTTGCTCACGGAAGCAAGAAGCTCTGAGTGCCTCACTGTCGGATCACTGACTCTCAGGCCTTGGGGAGCTTTAAAAATTCCCAGTGCCCAAACCGCTTGGGGCTGGGGATTTAGCTCAGCGGCAAAAGCGCCTGCCTGGCAAGCGGAATGTCGTGAGTTCGGTTCCCGGTACCGGAGAAAAACCAAAAAAAAAAAAAAAACCACAAAAAAAAAAAAAAAACAAACCGCTTCCCAAACCCATCTATTCAGATTGGTGGGAGTGACACTCAAGTGTTAGGACTTTGTAATACTCCTTGGGAGACCGCCTTGGGAGACCGCTCTGTGCATCCAAGGTTGAGAGCTGCTGTTCTGAATGTTTCCTCTGGCACCTGTGGGCGGCCTCTAGGCAGTCAAACAATTCCATAAACAACTCAGCCTCATAGATCCAGGACTCCGTGCTCTCAGGCCGTGGCTAGCAGGCTCCCCTTACATCTGTGCTGATCCCTGAAGGATCCTGGGGGAACCCACCCAGCATGGGAACCACAGCAGGGAAGATGGGCTATGTCTGCTTCTTACTGTGGCTGCTCCCAGAACCCACAGCCTGGCCCTGAACCTGTGGCATGACCAGCAATATGTGTAAGGGCAAAGCAGCTCCCTGCTTTGCATGGCCCTTGATGAACCCCCTCCTGATGCTCACATCCTGTGCAACCCACCCTTTCTCAGGTCAGTCTGCATGGCCAACAGCACAAGGCAGACCTGCAGGCGTGCTGCTTGCAAGGTCCTAAAAGACGTTTTGTGCCTTCTGTATTGCTCTCCTTTGGATCAGTCACTTGAGAAAAAAGCCTGTGTGGTGTCATGAAGACACTCCAGAGGGTCACATACTGCTAGGTATCCAAGCCTCTGTCCCACAGACAGCAGGGGAATGAGCCTCCAGCTGATAGAGCTTGAACCTTCCTAACCTGAAATCTGAAATACTCCAGACTCCAAAACTTTCTGAGCATCTACATGGCACCACAATGGAAATTTCTACTTAACCTCATGTGACAAGTCACTGTCAAAGCACAGGAACACTAAAAATACAGTGTAAAATACCTTCGGGCTGTGTGTATAAGGTCACATGAAACCAAAATGATGTTCACTGAGATTTGGATCCCACCCTCAAAATATCTCACAGTGTGCTTGCTTGCAAAATATTACAAAATCCAAAAAAGAAATCCAAAGTCTGAAACACCCCTAGCCCCAAGCATTTTACATAGAGGATTCTCAACCTGTATCTGCTTGAGTACATTTAGAAGGGGATCTTCCACCCAAGTCCAGCCTTCAAATGATCACAGCGGCAGCCAACACCTCAATGGTACCCTCATGAGGGACTAAGCCAGAGCCACCCAGCTGAGCTCTGTAATGTTCTGAACCCCAGAAACTGGGAAACAATAAATGCTTGTAATTTTAAGCCACAACGTGTTGGGATAATTTGTTATGCAGCAATAATTAACTAACATAGCAGGTAAATCCAAATGCTCAGGCCGGGCATGGGGAAGCACACCTGTAATGCCAGCACTCCAGAGGCTGAGGCAGGAGGATTATTGCAAGTTTGAGACAAACCTAGGCTACAGAGTGACTTCAAGGCCAGCTGAACTACATAGTGAAATCCTGTCTCAAAAAAAAAAAAAAAAAAAAATTCCAAATGCTTTCTAACACACCACCCTCCAAAACTTGGGTGGAAGACAAAGGAGTCCCTTCTTTTCTCCTATGTTGGAGTGAGGAACTGGTGTTTGCTAGTCTAGAAGAAGGTCCCAGCCAGAGTGAAGAGGTAACAGGAGAAGGGGAGGAGCACTGGTGCATTGTCTCTGACTGTGGTTAAATGAGGTTCTGACGGTTTTCCCAGATGTGGAGTGTGGATGTCTGAAATCAAAGTGTCAGCAGGACCAGGTACCCTGTCAGCCCTAACCAGAGGAATCCTTCCTTACTTCTCCCAGATGCCGGAATTTGCGTAGCACCCTTCGCATCCTCTGGCTCACTGATGCATCATTGCAATCTCTGTCCTTGTTGTGGCCGTCTGTTCTCACTTCCCCCCATGTTCTCTCTCTCTCTCTCTCTCTCTCTCTCTCTCTCTCTCTCTCTCTCTCTCTCT